>NC_069501.1:693308995-693476495 GCF_027579735.1 Bombina bombina
GATAATGTTGAGTGATCTTTTTTGAACAGGTACACACTATAGTTCATTCACACTTCATCTGTCTTGCATAAATTATTTTTCATATAAGTCTCAAAGCTTAATTAGACACTTTTATCACTCAAAGAGCTTGTTACAGCAAACATAACTGCACCAAATTCACATTTCTACATACAATCCATCAACAGTAGATTATAAGGTAAGTGGGTAAGTGTGCACTGCAGGGTTTTAGTTATCAACTAAAACAAAAAAAACAACAACATTTTAATGTATCCTATAAAGCTGTGGTTTCCAAAATTTGAGCCTTGGCAACCTAATGGTAACTCCATACTTGAGAATCATATCTCTAAATATATGTAATCCACCTGCATTCCTTGTTATACTTCTCTTTACGTAAACATTCCCACAGGTTCCTAACAAGTAAGTTAAAATCTCCAGACATACAAATATCTTAGGTTCAAAACAGAGTAACCAAGAACTTATGAGAAATAACAGAGAACAGAACAGTTAATGAAATACTACTGTACTTTCATAAGGACAGAAAATGATGGGTTTGACAGATGCTCTTTATCAAATGTTTTTATTTTATTCTGTCAAATGGTACATCAAAGATATGTGATCTTTCACTTTTGAAAACGACTGCACAATTTATTTGGGTACATTGAAGTACCGATTAATTATCAACTTTTCCCTTTACCATATATTCTTTTTAATAAAACATATAACTATAACCCTCAGCAGTAGTGGTGGCTTACTAGGGGCAACAAGAAGCCTTTACAAGATTCATCTGTTGAACCAGCCTCTTTATAGTAAGTTAACACTCTCAATGAGGGCCACTGACACCAGAGTAATGATGATAAAACATATCTTCTTTGTTGGTTCCTGACGCAAATGCTTTTTTTGTGAATGTGTCAGTGGCTCTCACACCAGTCTATTAGGGTATATGATGGTGACGTTTGTTTATTTATTGAACCCGCCTCTACCCTGAGCAAGAAAGAATATCTTATTTTACCAAATCAAATACCTGTTGTCACTCACCACTGCCCTGTTCTCATTTTCTTTTACAGATACAATATGAAGCTTAAAGGGACATTAAAAACTTTAAGATGTTAATATAAACTAATAAATTGTATATATATAAAAAAAACTGCAATATACTTTCATTATTTATTTTGTCCCCTTGTCCTGTAATTTCATTCTGAAATTGTGAGCATTTCATCTACTGTTAGAAATGAAAGTGCAGAACACTGTTATATTCCACACAGCCATTGGCTGCACATTCTAGTGACCTATTTATAACTGACCCTAATTGGCCACAGCAGAGAAGGAAACCTAAGTTACAACATGGCAGCTCCCATTGTTGTATAGACATTAAAACTTTACATTTATTTTGTCACTGTTTAAACAGCTAATGAAACTTTAAAAAAATACATCTATATGTTATTCACAGACTAATCTTTTCTTTGAATGCTTCATTCTATCTAGAATTTATTTAGTGTTTAATGTCCCTTTAAGCCTTCCAAATATCACACTTGAGAAAAATTCTGATTGATCTTGTTGCCTCTCAGGGGCATATTTATCAAGCTCCGTACAGAGCTTGATGCCCCATGTTTACGGTGAGCCTTCAGGCTCGCCGGAAACAGAAGTTATGAAGCAGCGGTTTAAAGACTGCTGCTCCATAACCTATCCGCCTGCACTGAGGCGGCAGACAGAAATCGTCAGAAATCAACCCGATCCAATACAATCGGGTAGATTGATACCCCTGCTAGAGGCAGGGGGCGGCATTGCGAATCTGCAGGGGGCAGCATTGCACCAGCAGTTCACAAGAACTGCTGGTGCAATGATAAATGCCGAGAGCGTATGCTGTCGGCATTTATCGATGTGCAGCGGAAATGATCCGCTATATCGGATCATATCCGCTCGCATAATTATAAATATGCCCCTCATTCTTTTTCAAGTTTACAAATTTAGCTGAATTACAAAATTATCTAAATTTACAAAATTATCTAAATGATAATTATTCCTAAAATACAATGTTTTACCATGTAAATAGTATTTGTCTCAGTTTGACATTTATTTAAATCAATATTTTATTTTTATCAATTTACAGCTTTAAGATCAAGTAGTTTTGTTAACAAAAATGATTTTGGAAGAGAGTCCTTATGTATGCACTCTCATACTCCACCTGCTATATTTTCATTGTGCACCTGTGATTATGCTTTCTTCCTTCACAATGAATTGTACCAGCATATCACTTAATAATAGTAGACTGCTTCTATACAATGGTAATAGTGAGAAGGAGAAACGCATTATACTGTTTCAAAGCCTGTTATTTAAAGAAGACATCCTATAATTCTGGATTGTTACAATGGGTAAATTGGTAATCATGTGTAATCATGTGTAATCACACTTTATTATACAAGTACATTTTCGACCAGATTCATGTTTATTTTTAATCTATTTTTTTGAATAATATTTTAAGTGTGTGTATTAGATTATCTCATAGAAACATGCTCACAAACAAGCATATATTGAATATTTAGAGAATATACACATATATATTTACACAAATTACACACGTAAACACTATTATACATTTAACTGAAACAAAGTAATGTAGCACACAAATTCTAAATGGGTTTTTTTAATTGTAAAAGCTTTTAGCACTGCTTTTTTGTAAAATAAAAGCTGTGGGTACTCAAAAAAAGGTGTTGGTACTCATTGATTATTGATTTAATTATTCTGCTCAGTAACTTTGAGAAAAGCAAAGATACAACATTACTTACAAAGTTTAATGCATTTTGCAGTACCCTCTTGTGAAAACTAGAGTATTTATTTACATGATGATTACAAATATTACCTGTTATGTGTTGGCAGAAGTGGTGGTACTCAGTACCGTTGAG
Source organism: Bombina bombina (assembly GCF_027579735.1). Lineage (NCBI taxonomy): Eukaryota > Metazoa > Chordata > Amphibia > Anura > Bombinatoridae > Bombina > Bombina bombina. The sequence goes on from NC_069501.1 coordinate 693,311,896, forward strand.
TACCCCCACAAAAAAGCTCTGACTTTTAGAATATAAAAGTCCACTGTGATCCTTAGGTGAAAAAGAGTATATTATATTATATATTCTTTTCACATAAAGATCGCAGTGGACTTTTTATATTCTAAATTTGGATAGTTTACACAGAGACACTTATATAAGGGTTTTAAGACATCTGTAATTTATACTTCAAAGTGACTAGTGGATAAACATTTTTCACGGAGTCTACACATACATTTTTGTATTGTTTACTACTTGTCTTTTATCATTTTTCTTTTGGAACATTTTTTTAAACTACACTAACAATGTCTCCTGTGTTGATTATATCCATTTGTTCATTATTATTATGATTATTCTTTATTTATAAAGCACCAACAGATTCCGCAGCTCTGCCCATGGGTACAAGGATAAAAGTACAACGGAGAAACAATACAATAAAAGACAAAATTTTACAGACAAAATACAGGGGGAATTGAGGGCCCTATTCCTGTGGGAACTTACAATCTTACCATCAAATTGTACGAATTGTATAATTTATTTTTTGTATAATTTATTTTTTATTTACATTTTTATAATCCATTGATTATTTATTTATGATTTACCTGTTTATACTTTAACCTATGTATGGGTGCTCTCCCCACATTAATATAATAGCTTTCAGATATATTCTCTATCTCCACATTTCTACTTAAAACTGGGATGTCTGTGTTTAGTTTTGAGACAAGCTGCAATTTAGAGATCAGGCACATATTCAGGTAACAAGATTAAAGCTGTGCATGCGTTGCAAAAAAGGGGTAAAGTTACAGAGAAGCAGGATCAATAAAATGGGTACAGATTTTTCGAGATCTCCGTTGCTGAACTGAGTAGGTTCATGAGATTGGACAGAAGATAGATCAAAAGTATAAATGACTCACACAGCAGAGCTTTTTTCATTAGACACTGACAGGGTGCAGAATCAGTACAGAAGTATAATTAATTCACAATCACATAGCAGAACAAGTACTACAACAAATGTATGTACCTTTGAAGAGTGAAGGTTTTTTTTCTTAAGAAAATTCCTTCCTCTCCAAATAGATAATAGACCACCTTGATGTTCTCTTTTAAACTATAATTGTTACTATTTAAAAAAGAGATATCCTGGTGTGCATTTTAATAAAATGCTGTAATATATCTGACATACGAATGCAATAATTATATCGCTGTAATAAATGCAGTTTTCTACAGTATCTTAGCTTACAGCATGCTTAAAGGGACATTAAGCAATAAAGGCTAGATTATGAGTGGAGCGATATTTTTCACTTCCGCTAGCGCAGTAAATTTGCTAGAAGTAAGCTTTTTGTACTTGTCGAGTAGCGTGCATATTACAAGTTGAAAGTAAAACGTTTCCGTATGAATGCTAAACCGACACAAAAAGCCGGACTTTCAATATCACGACTGCATTAACATATTCTCCTGTAGACTTAATTGGAATTTATATTTCACAATCCACTGTTCTGCACATAGCAAAATATGTTCATTTTATTCGTAAATATATATATATATATATATATATATATATGAATATCTATATATAAAAATATATTTTTATATAGGTATATATATATATATATATATAAAAAGAATATCTATTTAAAAATACTTGGAACTCATTACCCTATGTGAAGAACATTGGAATGTGAAATATTTACAGTACGTACATAGGTAAAAACTTTATTAAATATAAACATTGCATACATATGATTTTACACATTTTTAGCTACTTTTATGCAAAGGGCTCCAATGCACTTATATATGTCTATATATGCATACATATGTATTTATGTGTTTATATGTGTATATATGTCTGTAAATACATATATACACATATAAATACATAAATATATATGTCCACACATTTAAACATATATATATTAAACCCCTTTGCATGCCTTTTTTTCTAAAACTTGAGACCTCATATATTTGACCCCTTATAACTTTATTATGTAATATTTTTTTTAGTAATTTTTATTTTACAGTGTTATTATTAGTATAAATGTAGTTTTACATGTATTTGTGTGCAACAGTTACTCTGAAGTAGCTCTACCCTAATGTGTTTTGTGCAACTTTTTTGTCTCACAAAACAGTTAATTAGAGCTCTGAAGCAGCGCTATCCTGAAGCTCATTAAAATCAATTATGCTCAAGTGAAAGCGTTTACTTTCAACTTATAATAAATGCGCTACTTCCGGCACATGCAAATACCCGCAATATACCCCATATCACTTGCGCGCCACTCGTAATCTAGCCGTAAATAAATAATTGATAAAAATATGTATTCAGAGCAAATATTAGCATGATAATAAAATATGAATGTATTTTTTTAAGTGACATTAGTTTTTTAAATATTTAAAAAAAACAAGAGTAACATTCTAATGTTCATAAAACAGTTGCCACCACCATTTGTAACTTAGGTTTCTTTTTCTGCTAAGGGGAATTAAAGACAGTTATAAATGGCTTACTAGAGTGTGCAACCAATTAATATGTGGATTACAGCTGTGTCTGCACTTCAACACTGAACAGTAATTTGGGCAAAAATATTCAGAATTAAATTATAGAAAAAGGGAAGAAAATAAATAAAGTATTTTGCAATGTTGTTTTACTACATACAATTAAGCATTTTATATTAATATCGCAAAGTATTTAATGTCCTAATATCCCTTTAACAGTGTCATTACACAAATCTATTGAAATGTAATACTATAACTTGTGCACATACAGCAGCCTAATAGAGCTGTATTCAAGTACTTTTTTCTGTATATATATATACCTGGGACTCCTTCATGAAGATACTCTAAGCTTTTGAGTCTTATGTAAGACACTTCTGATAATGCCAGAGCTCTGTATTTATCAGTTTCTGATCGCTGTGCTGTTTGCATGCAACACTCCCTATTATTAATTCCAGCTGGCTGTGCTAAGTGTAAATGTGCCTTCTCGCATCTGTCTGGAAAGTGATAATTTGAATTCCTACAGTATTTTCATTCCTTGCTGAATGAGACTGCCGAGGGACTTGTCGGTAGCGGGGAAAATGGCTGTCTGCCCACAGTATTAATGATACATATTTTACTATTTTTATTAAGTTAGAGTAATACAACTTTCTCTAGTATAACTAAAAAAAAAATATTTTCCCTTCAATTTGTTATTATTTATTATTCAGTTGCAGGTAAACAAAATATATATGACATGAATTTATGAATGTTGCTTAAAATTGAAATGTTAAAGTTTGTTGAAATTACTTTTTTATACTTTTTGTAAGCAATGCCTGGTGACCATCAAATAAACACTCCAAATTAATGGGATCTGAAATTTAATATTACCAAGCTCAAAATTGTGCATATAGGATCCAAAAACCCAAAAGCCAATTATAGTCTTAATGGTAACTAACGAGGAACGGGACTTGGGAATTATTATTTCAGATGATTTAAAATTTGGTACACAATGCAGCAGTGCAGCCAGCAAGGCCAGTTTAATATTTGGTTGCATTGTGAGAAGTATTAGTAGCAGAAATAGCAAGATTCTTATGCCACTTTACCGATCATTAGTTAGGTCTCCTCTGGAATTCTGTGTAGAGTTTTGAAAACCATATAAATATAAAGATATAAATAAACTAGAAGCTGTCCAAAGGAGGGCTACTAAAATGGTGTACAGTCTCTAATATAAAACCTACAAAGAAAGACTCTATGACCCAGAGCCATAACTAGAAACCACAGGGCCCAGGTGCAAGAATCTAAGAAGTCCCCCCACCCCCAAAAAAAGTGAATTTGATACATATCTTTTTTTTTTTTACATTTAACACAAAAAAATGTGAATCAGATTACATGTCTGCAAAAGGAGGTACCCACAGTCTGTGAGATGGTCTGCCCCCCCCCCCTATTACTGTATATAGTGACACTGTTTAACCCACCAGTACTGTATATAGTGATTCAGTGACACAGTCTGTAATCTGCTGGTGAGATGGCTGACCTGACCCTACCTGCCTCAGTACTTTATAAAGTGACCACAGTAGTCAGTGACATGGTCCAGCCCCCCGTACTGTATATAGTGGTACTGTATAGACTGACACTGTTTACCCCCCCCCCATGCTGTAGTAACAAGGTCTGTAATTTGCTGGTTCCACAAACATACACACACACACATACATGCATAAATACACACACAGTCACATACATACATACATACACACATACACACATAAACACCAATGGGTAAAACAGAAACACTAACCCCTGTAGTCAGAAACACTAGTGAAGCATCATGTCACACTCACATGATATCAGTGCAGGCAGTGGCAGGTCAACGTTTTTTATTGTAAATAAATAAATAAATAAATAAGCTGGGCCCCCACCCCTGGGGGACCAGTCACAATTGCAACCTCTGTACCCCCTGTAGTTTCATGCCTGCTATGACCTAAACAGGTATATAATTTAGAGGAGAGAAGAGAAAGAGGTGACATGATAGAAACCTTCAAATATATGAAGGGACTTAATAAAGTGGAAATTGAAAGCATTTTCCACAAAGAAACCAAAAGCCAAAAAGTTAGAGGGTAGCAGATTTAGGAGAAATGTGAAGAAGCATTTTTTTTACAGAAACAGTGGTGAATTCATGGAATAAACTTCCAATTGAGGTGGTAAACACAAAGGGGGAGATGCCGATGCTGCTTCCTCCTCCCAATGTTTCCGGCTCGCCGGAAACATAAGTTAAGAAGCAGTGGTCATAAGACCGCTGCTCCTTAACTCATCAACTACCTCAGAGGTGGCGGACTGTAATCATCCCGATCAGATATGATCGGGATGATTGACACCCCCTGCTAGCAGCCGATTGGCCGTGAATGTGCAGGGGCGGCAATGCCAAGCATTTCACCAGAAATGCTTGTGCAATGTTAAATTGTCGGCATTTAGCGATGTCGGACAGACATGATTTGATACAGCGAATCATGTCCGCTCGCCATTTGTTAAATCGGACCCAAAGACTGTATAGGAATTCAAAAATGCCTGAGGCAGGCATAAAGCTATCCTAAGAAAAAAAGTAACGTAATATGGATAGACTTGATGTGCCTTTTTGGTTATTATCTACTGTCAAATTCTATGTTTCTATATCTATCAACGCTCCAGGTTTTTTTTCTAATGTTTTACACAGATATGTGTCTCACCTTTCTGTCACCACAGGCAGCAGTGCACTCTAAAGGACATGGAAATCATAGCATATATCTAGTGTTTCTAGGTGCCCAGTATAAAACCAAACAGTCCCATATTTGAACTAGCTGTCCTTTAAATCGAATGCATAAAGATGTAATTAGCTTTCTTTCTTTTTTTTTTTTTTTTGATCAGAAACAAAACAGCTTACTTAATAAAATGTTTCAAGTGGTTTTAAAAAGGATGTGGCCAGTTCATGATTGTTTGCGGTTTGAGACTATACCCTAGACTGAGATCTGTGGGAGTCAAAGAGCAGTGAGCTGGGACACTGTGAGATTCCAGTATGTGCAACTAAGCATGAGTGAGTGCTTCCACACTTGTGAGTACATGACCACCTGCTATTGAATATTTGTGTACAATCCATACTTTATTACACTAGGAGGCGCCCTTCTGTGTTTTTGTTTTATACCATCACAGATACCAGTTTCTGCTCATTTTGTGTTATTGGCAGCCTAAGGGTGATAAAATTATATTTCTGTTTTTTACTGGAAGCAGATGGGCATCAATTTGCTCTGCCATTTTGGTTTCTGGTAGGTTAGTTAGCTGTGTAAAATAAGTGTTTTGTGAGTGCTACACCCATGGAGGAAAAATGTTTCACATTTTTAACAAATATGCCTGTCACATCCTATGAAAGTGTTTATGCCGGGTTTAATTTAGAGCCTAATTCAGAGTTTTGGCAGGTGGTGTTTAGTGTCATCACCTATTTAATACATTCCTGTTTGCCCTAAGGTTTTCTAGTCTGTTTTTGTTTTTGTTTTTTTGTTTTTTTTGGGGGGGTGTTTAGGACAACTAGCAACTCAACAAATATCAGCAATTAAAATCTGATTTACATTATTTGGTCATGCACAGTACTTAAGCTATGTGTTTAACCCCTTTTGTATGTTAAACCCATTAACTTGCACGGTCGCTAGTGCTAAAATCCTGTGATCTAATGAACTAAACCATGTAATTTTTACAATATAATTGCCCTTTAACATCTCACAGAAAAAAATCTTACCAAAGCTTCAAAACTCAAAAATTACAGAATTTAAAGAGATTTTCACAGCCCTTCAACCATGAATTGTGAGTTTAACTCAATTTCTATTTAATAGAGCTGCAACTATCTCCCAGCTGTTCACTTCTTACTGAATAGAACAATATCTACTATAGAGCATCATGGATCTGCCATCAAAACCTTACAAAACAAATTATAACACACGTATATAACATATACACACAATAAAAAATGTAAACATTGAAATGGAAAAAAATATATAAATAAAAACAAGACTATCTGGTCAGCTTTGAAATAATGCAATATGTCCAATTGAGAAGATAATTCACAGGAACCTTAGGTAAACCCCGATTCCATCCCAGAATTCCCCAGAACACTGACTCTTACTGAGACGACTTTTATTCGATCCTGGAAAACTACCAAAACTACTTTTCTAATACAAAACAGAATATTGTACACTTACAAACATTTACATATACTATGTTTTAAGCAAAGTTGTTGCAGTTTTAATTCTTTTAACCACTTAGAAATGAGTGCAATATTTAATGTATTGGGCACTGGAGGCAGCTATAGATGGTGTTAAAGGCTGGAATACCCACCATCGATACATTCCAAGATAGGTTATGTAAGGCTCAATGAATTTTGAACATGATTTTGGTCTTACAAGATCTCTTGGCAACATCAGAAATGTATATGACTCAGGCTCATTTTTAGTATGTTGCTTTACGAAAATAATTGGAATTTTACAAATCTTCTATATTAAAATCTCTCAGCAAATTGCAGGTCTTTTTTGGAGCAAATAGGAGCAACTAAGGAAAACTATCAACACAAAATTGAAATGTATTGTTATCTGTATTTTAATGTATTCTTTTTGTGTATTGTTCATGTAATTTTAAACAACTATACCAGTTAAAGGGGCATGAAACCCAATTATTTTCTTTCATGATTTAGAAAGTACATGCAATTTTAAATAACTTTCTAATTTACTTCTAGTATATAATGTATTTAATTCTCTTGATATCCTTTGCTAAAAAGCATATCTAGATAGGCTCAATAGCTGCTGATTGGTGGCTGCACATAGATGCCTCGTGTGATTGGCTCACCCTTGTGCATTTCTATTTCTTCAACAAAGGATACTAAAGAATGAAGCAAATTATTTAATAGAAGTAAATTGGAAGGTTTTTTACAATTGTATTCTCTACCTGAATCATGAAAGAAAACATTTGGGTTTAGTGTCCCTTTAATTAGAAATTTGTCTCTAAGGTTGAAAATTAACATTTTGGCAAGTATGGCTACAGTACATTGCCAAGGGGCAGCAAAAATGGGAAAATAGGGCATTTATAATGAACTATCAGGTAGATTACGAGTTGTGCGTTTGTGTTTTAACCCTGAAAAAATGTTAATTTCAGCATTAAAACAGCAACGCAACCATTACGAGTCTTGTCGGTATAGCTGTACCGCAAGCTTTTATGCCTGTAACACAACGTCAGTCCCGCACTCAAAAAAATGAAGTTTTTTTCATGGGCTTCCCATTGACCTGATATTACGAGTTGTGCGGTGAGGCTAACAAACTTGCGAAACACCCTATAACGACAAGTTCTGTACCGCCATCTGAGAGCAGTAGTTATGAGTTTTACGAAACAAAACTGTTACATAAAACTCATTACTAAACTGTTACAAAGTACACTAAACGCCAATAAATTACCTATTAACCCCTAAACCGATGCCCTCCTGCATCACAAACACTATATTAAACGTATTAACCCCTAATCTGCCGCTCCTGACATCGCCGCCACTAATAGAATGTATTAACCCCTATTCTGCCGCTCCCTGACATCGTCACCACTTTACTAACGTTATTAACCCTTATTCCCCCACACCCCAACATTGTCCACACTATAATAAATATATTAACCCCTATTCCGCCTAAACCTCTGGCCTCCCACATCACTACCACTAAATAAACCTATTAACCCCTAAACTGACAGCCCCTCACATCGCAACAAACTAAATTAAACTATTAACCCCTAAACCTAACCGTAACCCTAAACCTAACCCTAACCCTAAACCTAACCCTAACTGTAACCCTAACCCTATATCAGGCAATAGGAATGATAGCTGCTTAAATCCTATTGGCTGATTTGATCAGTCAATAGGATTTTAGCAGCCCTAATTCCTATTGGCTGATTAAAAATTTTCAGCCAATAGGAATGCAATAGATCCACCAGTATAAAAGGGGTACCTTGCATTTGAATCCTCAGTGTGCGGCGGACAATCACATGAAGAGGACCTCTACGTCGGATCAATGGACTTCTGCCCTGACCTCCGTATTGGACCTCCACCTCTGCACATCGATCGCTTCGCCTCCGTAGGAAAAAGATGCCGGTCCTGCAATGGATGAAGATAGAGCCATCTGGATGAAGATGGAGCCGCTGGGATGAAGATCATTCAACCGGGACTTCAGCAACTGTGAGTACCTAAAGAGGGGTTAGTGTTAGGTTTTTTTAAGGTTTTATGGGGGTGTTTTTTTTAGATTAGGGTTTGGGAATGTCTTTTTAAGGGCAAGAAAAAGAGTTGAATGCCCTTTTAAGGGCAATGCCCATACAAATACCCCTTTCAGAACAATGGGTAGATTAGGTTTTTTTTTTATTTTGGGGGTTTTGGGGGGTGGGGGTTTGTAATGTTAGTGGGTCTTTGTATTTTTTTTTTAGAAAAAGAGCTGATTTCTTTAGGACAATGTCCTACAAAAGGCCATTTTAAGGGCTATTGGTAGTTTTCTTTTATTTTGGGGTGTTTTTTTAATGGGTATTAGAATAGGAATAATTTTTATTATTTTGGATAATTTGTTTGTTATTTTGTGTAATGTTTTTTTTTTCATTTTGGGTGTTATTTTTTTTAGAATAGCCATTTTATATTTTTAATGGGCAGCAAAAGAGCTGAATGCCCATACAAATGTCCTTTTCAGGGCAATTGGTAGATTAGGTTTTACTTTATTTTTATTTTGTAGGTTTGGGGTGGGGGTTTGTATACTGTTAGGGGGTGTATGTTTTTCTTTTGTAGAAAAAGAGCTGATTTCTTTAGGGCTTTGCCTTACAAACGCCCTTTTAAGGGCCTTTGGTAGTGTATTATAGATTAGGGTTTTTTATTTTGGGGTGTTTTTTTTTTTTTTTTTTAAACAGTGTATTAGAATAGGAATCATTTTTATTGTTTGAGATCATTTTGTTTGTTATTTTTGTAATGGTAGGTTTTTTATTTTTGTAATGTTAGATTTTAGTGTAAGGCAGCTAAGGTTTTATTTCACAGGTAAGTTTATATTTATTTTAACTAGGTAGTCAGTAAGTAGTTAATACTATTTACTAACTAGTCTACCTAGTTAAAATAAATACAAACTTACCTGTGAAATACAAAAAAAACCAAGCTAGCTACAAAATAACTATTAGTTATATTGTAGCTAGCTTACGGCTAGATTTGGAGTTTTGTCGGTAATGACCCGAAAAACTAACGCCGGCTTTTTTCTGGCCGCACCATAAAAATAACTCTGGTATTGAGAGTCCACATAAAGGCTGCGTTAGGCTCCAAAAAAGGAGCGTAGAGCATTTTTAACGCAGCTTCAACTCTCGATACCAGAGTTGCTTACGCAAGCGGCCAGCCTCAAAAACGTGCTCGTGCACGATTCCCCCATAGGAAACAATGGAGCTGTTTGAGCTGAAAAAAAACCTAACACCTGCAAAAAAGCCGCGTTCAGCTCTTAACGCAGCCCCATTGTTTGCTATGGGGAAACACTTCCTACGTCTGCACCTAACACTCTAACATGTACCCCGAGTCTAAACACCCCTAACCTTACACTTATTAACCCCTGATCTGCCGCCCCCGCTATCGCTGACCCCTGCATATTATTATTAACCCCTAATCTGCCGCTCCGTAAACCGCTGCTACTTACATTATCCCTATGTACCCCTAATCTGCTGCCCTAACATCGCCGACCCCTATATTATATTTATTAACCCCTAATCTGCCCCCCACAACGTCGCCTCCACCTGCCTACACTTATTAACCCCTAATCTGCCGACCGGACCTGAGCGCTACTATAATAAAGTTATTAACCCCTAATCCGCCTCACTAACCCTATAATAAATAGTATTAACCCCTAATCTGCCCTCCCTAACATCGCCGACACCTAACTTAAATTATTAACCCCTAATCTGCCGACTGGAGCTCACCGCTATTCTAATAAATGTATTAACCCCTAAAGCTAAATCTAACCCTAACACTAACACCCCCCTAAGTTAAATATAATTTACATCTAACGAAATTAATTAACTCTTATTAAATAAATTATTCCTATTTAAAGATAAATACTTACCTGTAAAATAAATCCTAATATAGCTACAATATAAATTATAATTATATTATAGCTATTTTAGGATTTATATTTATTTTACAGGTAACTTTGTATTTATTTTAACCAGGTACAATAGCTATTAAATAGTTAAGAACTATTTAATAGCTAAAATAGTTAAAATAATTACAAATTTACCTGTAAAATAAATCCTAACCTAAGTTACAATTAAACCTAACACTACACTATCAATAAATTAATTAAATAAACTACCTACAATTACCTACAATTAACCTAACACTACACTATCAATAAATTAATTAAATACAATTCCTACAAATAAATACAATTAAATAAACTAACTAAAGTACAAAAAATAAAAAAGAACTAAGTTACAAAAAATAAAAAAAATATTTACAAACATAAGAAAAATATTACAACAATTTTAAACTAATTACACCTATTCTAAGCCCCCTAATAAAATAACAAAGCCCCCCAAAATAAAAAAATGCCCTACCCTATTCTAAATTACAAAAGTTCAAAGCTCTTTTCACCTTACCAGCCCTGAACAGGGCCCTTTGTGGGGCATGCCCCAAAGAATTCAGCTCTTTTGCCTGTAAAAAAAAACATACAATACCCCCCCAACATTACAACCCACCACCCACATACCCCTAATCTAACCCAAACCCCCCTTAAATAAACCTAACACTAAGCCCCTGAAGATCTTCCTACCTTGTCTTCACCCTGCCAGGTTCACCGATCCGCCCTGAAGAGCTCCTCCGATGTCCTGATCCAAGCCCAAGCGGGGGGCTGAAGAGGTCCATGTTCCGGCTGAAGTCTTCATCCAAGCGGGAGCTGAAGAGGTCCATGATCCGGCTAAAGTCTTCATCCAAGCGGGAGCTGAAGAGGTCCATGATCCGGATGAAGTCTTCTATCAACGGCATCTTCAATCTTCTTTCTTCCGGATCCATCTTGCAGACCTCCGATGCGGAACATCCTCTTCTCCCGACGCCTACTAGCCGAATGACGGTTCCTTTAAGGGACGTCATCCAAGATGGCGTCCCTCGAATTCCGATTGGCTGATAGGATTCTATCAGCCAATCGGAATTAAGGTAGGAATATTCTGATTGGCTGATGGAATCAGCCAATCAGAATCAAGTTCAATCCGATTGGCTGATCCAATCAGCCAATCAGATTGAGCTTGCATTCTATTGGCTGTTCCGATCAGCCAATAGAATGCGAGCTCAATCTGATTGGCTGATTGGATCAGCCATTCGGATTGATCTTGATTCTGATTGGCTGATTCCATCAGCCAATCAGAATATTCCTACCTTAATTCCGATTGGCTGATAGAATCCTATCAGCCAATCGGAATTCGAGGGACGCCATCTTGGATGACGTCCCTTAAAGGAACCGTCATTCAGCTAGTAGGCGTCGGGAGAAGAGGATGTTCTGCGTCGGAGGTCTGCAAGATGGATCCGGAAGAAAGAAGATTGAAGATGCCGTTGATAGAAGACTTCATCCGGATCATGGACCTCTTCAGCTCCCGCTTGGATGAAGACTTCAGCCGGATCATGGACCTCTTCAGCTCCCGCTTGGATGAAGACTTCAGCCGGATCATGGACCTCTTCAGCCCCCCGCTTGGGCTTGGATCAGGACATCGGAGGAGCTCTTCAGGACGGATCAGTGAACCTGGCAGGGTGAAGATAAGGTAGGAAGATCTTCAGGGGCTTAGTGTTAGGTTTATTTAAGGGGGGTTTGGGTTAGATTAGGGGTATGTGGGTGGTGGGTTGTAATGTTGGGGGGGTATTGTATGTTTTTTTTTACAGGCAAAAGAGCTGAATTCTTTGGGGCATGCCCCGCAAAGGGCCCTGTTCAGGGCTGGTAAGGTAAAAGAGCTTTGAACTTTTGTAATTTAGAATAGGGTAGGGCATTTTGTCATTTTGGGGGGCTTTGTTATTTTATTAGGGGGCTTAGAGTAGGTGTAATTAGTTTAAAATTGTTGTAATATTTTTCTTATGTTTGTAAATATTTTTTTATTTTTTGTAACTTAGTTCTTTTTTATTTTTTGTACTTTAGCTAGTTTATTTAATTGTATTTATTTGTAGGAATTGTATTTAATTAATTTATTGATAGTGTAGTGTTAGGTTAATTGTAGGTAATTGTAGGTAGTTTATTTAATTAATTTATTGATAGTGTAGTGTTAGGTTTAATTGTAACTTAGGTTAGGATTTATTTTACAGGTAAATTTGTAATTATTTTAACTATTTTAGCTATTAAATAGTTCTTAACTATTTAATAGCTATTGTACCTGGTTAAAATAAATACAAAGTTACCTGTAAAATAAATATAAATCCTAAAATAGCTATAATATAATTATAATTTATATTGTAGCTATATTAGGATTTATTTTACAGGTAAGTATTTATCTTTAAATAGGAATCATTTATTTAATAAGAGTTAATTAATTTCGTTAGATGTAAATTATATTTAACTTAGGGGGGTGTTAGTGTTAGGGTTAGACTTAGCTTTAGGGGTTAATACATTTATTAGAATAGCGGTGAGCTCTGGTTGGCAGATTAGGGGTTAATAAGTGTAGGCAGGTGGAGGCGACGCTGTGGGGGGCAGATTAGGGGTTAATAAATATAATACAGGGGTCGTCGGTGTTAGGGGCAGCAGATTAGGGGTACATAAGGATAACGTAGGTGGTGGCGCTTTGCGGTCGGCAGATTAGGGGTTAATTATTGTAGGTAGCTGGCTGCGACGTTGTGGGGGGCAGATTAGGGGTTAATAAATATAATATAGGGGTCGGCGGTGTTAGGGGCAGCAGATTAGGGGTACATAAGGATAACGTAGGTGGCGGCGCTTTGCGGTCGGCAGATTAGGGGTTAATAAGTGTAGGTAGGTGGAGGCGACGTTGTGGGGGGCAGATTAGGGGTTAATAAATATAATACAGGGGTCGGCGGTGTTAGGGGCAGCAGATTAGGGGTACATAAGGATAACGTAGGTGGCGGTAGGCAGATTAGGGGTTAAAAAAATTATTCGAGTGTCGGCGATGTGGGTGGACCTCGGTTTAGGGGTACATAGGTAGTTTTTTGGTGTTAGTGTACTTTAGAGTACAGTAGTTAAGAGCTTTATAAACCGGCGTTAGCCCAGAAAGCTCTTAACTACTGACTTTTTTCCTGCGGCTGGAGTTTTGTCATTAGATGTCTAACGCTCACTTCAGAAACGACTCTAAATACCGGAGTTAGAAAGATCCCATTGAAAAGATAGGATACGCAATTTACGTAAGGGGATCTGCGGTATGGAAAAGTCGCGGATGAAAAGTGAGTGTTAGACCCTATTTTGAGTGACTCCAAATACCGGCGGTAGCCTAAAACCAGCGTTAGGAGCCTCTAACGCTGGTTTTCACGGCTAACGCCAAACTCCAAATCTAGGCCTTAGTTTTTATTTCACAGGTAAGTATGTACAGTATTTAGTTTTAAATAGGTATTATTTAGTTAATAATTGTAACTTTAATTTAGCTTTTTTATAATTATGTTAAAGTTAGGGGGTGTTAGGGTTTGGTTTAGGGTTAGGGTTAGGCTTAGGGGTTAATAGTTTAATTGTGGTTGTTGCGATGTGGGTAGCTGGCGGTTTAGGGGTTAATAGGTTTATTTAGTGGTAGTGATGTGGGAGGCCAGAGGTTTAGGGGTTAATAGCTTTATTTAGTGGCGGCGATGTCGGGAGTGGCAGAATAGGGGTTAATATCTTTAATATAGTGTGGGCGATAATGGGGTGCGGGGGAATAGGGTTTAATAACTTTAGTATAGTGTCGGCAATTTCGGGAGCGGTGGATTAGGGGTTAATAGATTTATTTTGGTGTTGGCAATGTCGGGAGCGGCATATTAGGGGTTAATAAGTTTATGTAAGTGTCGGCGATGTCGGGGGCAGCAAATTTGGGGTAATTAGACGTTGGGTTTATGTCAGGGTGTTAGGTTTAAACGCAACTTTTTTTCCCCATAGATATCAATGGGGTTGTGTTACGGAGCTTTTTCATTCAGCGCTTCAGGTGTTAGGTTTTTATCTAACACTTTCTCCCCATTGATGTTTATGGGGAAAGCGTGCACGAGCACGTCAAAGCAGCGCTTGAATTTTGTGAGGTATGGAGCTCAACGCAACCATATTGCACGCAGAAGCCGGCTTTTCAAAAACTCATAATGGCAGCGCTATGGAGGGTGAAACTTTTGTTGCGTTGGTTAACTACCCTCTATAGCGCAACACTTGTAATCTAGGTGTATGTTATTTATGTACATTTTGGTTGTGTTTAATGACCACCACTTATCATGTGGTGAGCAGAAAAGATTCTCATCTAGAGAACCTCTTCATCCATATTCAGGGCTAGTGAGGCAGAATCCATTTCTGGCATTTATCAGTGCACAATTTTTTTTACATGTTTTGTCCCACCCCCAGATCTTACACAATAAATTATTTGGCAGAAGGAATGGTCAATAATTCTAAGCTAACCAGTTCAAAGTGATTTATGTTCACCACCTTTTGAGTGCTGAATAGCTTTAGAAGAACGATGTCAAATCACTTTATTGGTATCCAGTTAAAACGGCAGACTCCATAGGGTCAAAAAAAAAAAGAAGAAAGAAAGTTTGACCGGTTTAGGTCTCTCAGACTGCAGTCATAAACTAAAGTAATGCAACAGGTGCACTACATTTAAAAGAACTATGCACCTCCCATTGGATGTACCTAGATACTCATATTGACACTATATTCATATCATAAAAAAATATAGGAAACAGATATTAAACAAGACTGTCACAAAATGAATTGAAAGTAGTAAGGGAACATAGACAGTATAATAGTTCATATAAGGAATACATTTACATACATGGCAAATTGAACTGCCCATGATAGATTTTGTAAAAACAGCTAAATGAGGCCAAATTGTGTGAAAATATCAGCTAAAATGAACTATCTCAGTAAGATGCCCGCTATATGAAAAGTTGAGAACCAAATAATGTCCAGAACAAGCTATACAAGCTATACATACTACATTAGTTGCATACAGCTTTCGCAAATGAAACTGTTACATTGGCCAGCATAGTGACAAATTTCACAAATATGCAAATGAAACCATACCAATATAGCAAAATATCTAAAATCAATAGACCAAAATGTGGGTGTAGTGCAATGCATAGTGGTTAATGGCTGGAAAGAGGGGTGCTAGGGGCTCACATAATTAAAGTATGGCAATAAGGTTGATGGAAACCAAAAGTGATATTCCTCATAAAGTTGAACCCCTGGTAATCCAAAATATTAACAGAACTGGTAATACTGTTAGAATACTGAAAATTAACTAGGGCAACAATAGTAGAGAACAATAACAGATTATTTTTTTTAATTATTTTTATTTATATTTATTTTTATTAGAGATTATACAAAACAATAAAGATAGTAAATAATATGTATTGTACAGAATCCACACATTTTAACATTGACTAGGACATCATATCATTGTATACAGGAATCCCCATATTTTCATCATATTTCCAGCTAAAAATATGTCCTCATGCTTCCAAGTTATGTATCACTCTTCAGCTTGCCTTCTTGCGTCATATTTAAATTTTAAATAATATAGCTGAGTAATAATCAAAACTTCATCATATAGATTAAATATATTATTTTCATATGCACATCGCAGCGTCAAGAAGGCTCACTCCAAATTTGATACGATTTATCTATATCTCTAATCTAACTCTCTCTCATATTTAAACTGTATTCGACTAGGGCTTATCCTCCTAATTCTGAAAAAAGTCCTCCCACAAGGCTGTAACTTGTACCATACTAAAAATTATACTTTGGCGTGGTTGCAATTGCAAAAATATAAAAATAGAAGAAGAGAAAGAAAAAAAAAGGGAAAATTCTTCAAAAAATCCATACTTCCATAATCCATACTGATTGTAAATATAAACATAGACATCTCTCCCTCTCCCCTCAGTAAATTTAAATATATTCCATTTTTAGATCCTCTGCAATAGATAATCCACATATTTACAAGGAATGGAGCTAAAAACTGAGCTTGAATAGTTTTATCATATGTCTTAATAAAACTAAACCATTTGTTACATTATTTCTTTATGCACTGTTCAGTTCCTACAGAGCAGTCAAATTGTTCCATTAAATGTAATAAATTATGTACTGAGTTTTTTTTTTATTTTTCCCTTTTTTAAGGATCAGATAGCGTCCACCTAAAATCGTACAGTTAATAAACCGTACATTCAATTGTCTACGGTTATCAGAGTCAACCAAGAAGAAAATATCGCCTAGATTTAGAGTTTGGCGTTAGCCGTCAAAAGCAGCGTTAAGGGGTCCTAACGGTGCTTTTTATCGCCCGCTGGTATTTAGAGTCAGGCAGGAAAAGGTCTACCGCTCACTTCCCTACCGCGATTCCAGGCTACCGCAGATCCCCTTACGCCAATTGCGTATCCTATCTTTTCAATGGGATCTGCCTAACGCTGGTATTTGTCTTGGGAGAAGTGAGCTGTAGACCCTCTACAGACAAGACTCCTAACGCCAAAAAAAAAAAAAAAAGTCAGTAGTTAAGAGCTTTATGGGCTAACGCCGGAATATAAAGCTCTTAACTACTGTGCTCTAAAGTACACTAACACCCATAAACTACCTATGTACCCTTGAACCGAGGCCGCCCCACATCGCCGCCTCTCTAATAAGATTTTTAACCCCTAATCTGCCGCCCGGACACCGCCGCCACCTACATTATAGCTATGAACACCTAATCTGCTGCCCCTAACATCGCCAACCCCTATATTATATTTATTAATCCCTAATCTGCCGACCCCAACGTCACCACTACCTAACTACACTTATTAACCCCTAATCTGCCAACCGGACCTCGCCGCCACTATAATAAATGTATTAAAGGGACAGTCAAGTCCAAAAAAAACTTTCATGTTTCAAATAGGGCATGTAATTTTAAACAACTTTCCAATTTACTTTTATCACCTATTTTGCTTTGTTCTTTTGGTATTCTTAGTTGAAAGCTAGACCTAGGAAGGCTCAAATGATAATTTCTAAACCCTTGAAGGCCGCCTCTAATCACATGCTTTTGTATTTGCTTTTCACAGCAGGGGAGAGCTAGTTCAGGTAAACCCTATAGATAACATTGTGAGCATGCTTGTGGATTGTGGCAGACACTGCCCTAATTGGCTAAAATGAAAGTCAAAAGATAATAAATAAAATGTCATGTGATCAGGGGTCTGTCAGAAGATGTTTAGATACAAGTTAATCACAGAGGTTAAAAGTATATTATTATAACTGTGTTGGTTATGCAAAACTGGGGAAAGGGTAATAAAGGCATTATCTATCTTTTAAAACAACAAAAATTCTGGTGTTAACTGTCCCTTTAACCCCTAAACCGCCGCACTCCCGCCTCGAAACACTATAATAAATTTTATTAACCCCTAATCTGCCCTCCCTAACATTGCCACCACCTACCTACAAGTATTAACCACTAATCTCCCGCCCGCACCGTTGCCGCTACTATAATAAAGTTATTAACCCCTAAACCTAACTCTAACCCTAACCCTTACACCCCCTAACATAAATATAATTTATATTAAACAAAATAATATTCCTAAAATTAACTAAATTATTCCTATTTAAAACTAAATACTTACCTATAAAATAAACCCTAATATAGCTACAATATAATTAATAATTGCATTATAGCTATTTTAGGATTTATATTTATTTTACAGGCAACTTTGTATTTATTTTAACTAGGTACAATAGCTATTAAATAGTTAATAACTATTTAATAGCTACCTTGTTAAAATAAATACAAAATTACATGTAAAATAAATCCTAACCTAAGTTACAATTAAACCTAACACTACACTCTCATTAAATTAATTAAATAAAATACCTACAATTACCTAAAATAAAATACAATAAAATAAACTAATCTATAATACAAAAAAACAAACACTGAATTACAAAAAAAAAAAAAGAATTACAAGCAGTTTAAACTAATTACACCTAATATAAGCCCCCTAATAAAATAAAAAGCCCCCCAAAATAAAAAATTCCCTACCCTATTCTAAAATACAAAAGTAATCAGCTCTTTTACCAGCCCTTAAAAGGGCTTTTTGCGGGGCATTGCCCCAAAGTAATTAGCTCTTTTACCTGAAAATAAAAATACAATACCCCCCAACATTACAAACCACCACCCACATACCCCTACTCTAACCCACCCAAACCCCCTTAAATAAACCTATCGCTAATCCCCTGAAGATCTCCCTACCTTGAGTCTTCTTCGCTCAGCCGAGCCGAATTCTTCATCCAAGGGGCGCAGAGGAGGTCCTTCATCAGGTAGAAGTCTTCATCCAAGCGGCGTCTTCAATCTTCATCCATTCGGAGCGGAGCAGAGCCATCTTCAAAGGAACCGACGCGGAGCCATCCTCTTCTACCGACGGACTAACGACGAATGAAGGTTCCTTTAAGGGATGTCATCAAAGATGGCGTCCCTTCAAACATCCAATCGTATTGAACTCGCATTCTATTGGCTGTTCCGATCAGCCAATAGAATGCGAGTTCAATACGATTGGCTGATTGGACCAGCCAATCGGATTGAACTTCAATCTGATTGGCTGATTGCATCAGCCAATCAGATTTTTTCTACCTTAATTCCGATTGGCTGATAGAATTCTTGGATGACGTCCCTTAAAGGAACCTTCATTCGTCGTTAGTCCGTCGGTAGTCCGTCGGTAGAAGAGGATGACTCCGTGTCGGCTCCTTTGAAGATGGCTCCGCTCCGGATGGATGAAGATTGAAGACGCCGCCTGGATGAACACTTCTACCGAATGGAGGACCTCTTCTTGCCCCGCTTGGATGAAGACTTCTACCGGATGAAGGACCTCCTCTGCGCCCATTGGATGAAGAATTCGGCTCGGCTGAGTGAAGACGACTCAAGGTAGGGAGATCTTCAGGGGGTTAGCATTAGGTATATTTAAGGGGGGTTTGGGTGGGTTAGAGTAGGAGTATGTGGGTGGTGGGTTGTAATGTTGGGGGGATATTTTATTTTTATTTTCAGGTAAAAGAGCGTATTACTTTGGGGCAATGCCCCGCAAAAAGCCCTTTTAAGGGCTGGTAAAAGAGCTGATTACATTTGTATTTTAGAATAGGGTAGGGAATTTTTTTATTTTGGGGGGCTTTTTTATTTTATTAGGGGGCTTAGATTAGGTGTAATTAGTTTAAACTGCTTGAAATTCTTTTTTATTTTTTGTAATTTAGTGGGGGGTTTTTGTATTATAGAATAGTTTATTTTATTGTATTTTATTTTAGGTAATTGTAGGTAATTTATTTAATTAATTTAATGATAGTTTAGTGTTAGGTTTAATTGTAACTTAGGTTAGGATTTATTTTACATGTAATTTTGTATTTCTTTTAACTAGGTAGCTATTAAATAGTTATTAACTATTTAATAGCTATTGTACCTAGTTAAAATAAATACAAAGTTGCCTGTAAAATAAATATAAATCCTAAAATAGCTACAATGTAATTATTAATTATATTGTAGCTATCTTAAGGTTTATTTTATAGGTAAGTATTTAGTTTTAAATAGAATTAATTTAGTTAATTTTAGGAATATTATTTCGTTTAATTTAAATTATATTTATGTTAGGGGGGTGGTAGGGTTAGGGTTAGAGTTAGGTTTAGGGGTTAATAAATTTATTATAGTAGCGGCGACGTTGCGAGCGAGAGATTAGGGGTTAATAATTGTAGGTAGGTGGCGGCGATGTTAGGGATGGCAGATTAGGGGTTATTAAAATTTATTCTAGTGTTTGCGAGGCGGGAGTGCGGCGGTTTAGGGGTTAATACATTTATTATAGTGCCGGCGAGGTCCGGTCGGCAGATTAAGGGTTAATAAGTGTAGGTAAGGTAGCGGCGACGTTGGGGGGCAGATTAGGGGTTAATAAATATAATATAGGTGTCGGTGGTGTTAGGGGCAGCAGATTAGGGGTTCATATGTATAATGTAGGTTGCGGCGGTGTCCGGAGCAGCAGATTAGGGGTTAATAGTATAATGCAGGTGTCAGCGATAGTGGGGGCGGCAGATTAGTGGTTAATAAGTGTAAGATTAGGGGTGTTTAGACTCGGGGTTCATGTTAGGGTGTTAGGTGTAGACTTAGAGATTGTTTCCCTATAAGAAACAATGGTGCTGCGTTATGAGCTGAACGCTGCTTTTTTTGCAGGTGTTAGGTTTTTTTTTTCAGCCCAAACTGCCCCATTGTTTCCTATGGGGATATCGTGCACAAGCACGTTTTGCCAGCTTAACGCTACCGTAAGCAACGCTGATATTTAGGGCTGAAGTGGAGCTAAGTTAGGCTCAACACACCCTTTTTTGAGCCTAACACAGCCCCTCAGACAACTCTAAATACCAGCGTTGTTGGAAGGGTGCGTTGGCAAAAAAACAGCGTTAGCTACGCAGGTTTTTACCGACAAAACTCTAAATCTAGGACTATGTTTTTTTCCAGTTTGAGTGGGGCCTGTAATATTTTACTTAACCAATAACTTATCCTGCCCCAAAATTGCTGAATTTTGGGACATGTCCAGAACATATGAATTATGTCGGGACTAGTATTTGCACATCAAGCACAACAGTGATCTAAATTGAGGAACCATTTATTTAAAGTGGCGGGTTAAACATAGCTCCTATTGACTAATTTAAAGTGACTTTCTCGCCAGCTCGCTGCCAATTTGACGTTTTCTACTTTCTGAATACTTCTAATGACATCTTCCTTTTTTAAATCTTGTAACTCTGGTGACCAAGAATGGACTATTCTTTGAAGATTTTCCTCTCCTAACGGCTCTAGTATCAGTTTGAGCCAGTATTTTAAAGAATGAATACCGGCTGAATATAAGATTATGCCCATTATGCTCATAAAAATCTGAGTTAAAAGTATATTTTAAGCCTTTATTGGCCCATATTTTTTTTTTTTAAAACAAATCTATTTTTATTGAGGTTTCAAAAAGCAAATCACAATAAAAGAAGAAAATACAGTATGCACAATTAGTCATTACAAAGAATGTCAAATACATTACAATGTTGAGTGTATGCAAACAATCTAGGAAGGAGAACAAGCATTAGTGACCAACACTAGATTACAGGTGTGATTTGCCAATTTAAACGTGAACCTTCTAATGAACTCCAGAGGCCTCTCCAGAACCTCAAACATAAGCAAAATAAAACAACTGCTGAAGGTTAATATAGAATAAGAGAGACCACTTTCGGGCCTCAAACCAACCTCTTTTTTTATTTTTTATATTGGTTATAGGTAGAGTTATAAATATTATAGATAGATATTATAATATAATATGTGGGTATGTTACATTTAGGAGGATATAGTGTAGTAATAAACAGTAAGTTTGGGTTCAAAAACTTTAACTCTAGTTGTAGGTAGTATTAGGATTAATAGAAGTGCGGCATAGGCTAGATAAGCCGCATAGTTAGCACTCCTGAACTAGGAGGTACATTATGGGGTGTGGGGGGGGAGGAGGTTATGTGTACATATGACAGGCGGCATGAACAAATGTGCAGGTCCAGCCTACACTAGACAAATATCCCAGACTTTAAGGTAAAGCTACTTGAGATAATGGAAAACAGATAAATACATTCGAGCCGCTATGCCACCAAGCTTTAACATATCAGCTACATCACAGTCACACAGACCAGGTTAGAGACAAACCTCCCTTCTGCAGACTTTTCCTTCTTTTTTCATTTCCTTTCTCTTTTCTTCTCTTACCCTTCCCTCTCTTTTTTCCCCTGAGTGCAGGAACAGTATTGTATAATAGGCGGCACGTGAGATTGCTCAGGCTATATAAAGTTTTAACATTAAGGATCCAAGCATAAAGCAATAGACCAAGTAAGCCAGATACAGAGAGTAGTGGGAAGATGTTTAAATATCATGCTTACACATTGGGCCAAATACTACTGGAGAGTATGAACTTCTCAATCTCCCTATGTAAATGTATTACTTTTAAGCTCTTAAGGAACTTATTATATTCTAGTAATGGGATACCTTACCTCTTAAGAGGCGTAGGGAGCTATAAGTGAAATGGTAAAACCTTCCACGCTTACAGGTATAGCTATATATGTATATATATGTCTTCAGCAATTAAATCTTCTGCTGTCAGGCTGAAATACTTATCCAATTAGAGAAAAAATAAACATAACTCCAAAGTAATAAGCAGGGCAATTGATTAGGCATTATAGTGTAAGTAGGGAATATGATATTTCTACATACTTGAGATCTTTAAACCCTGCCGTCCAGACACGGGCCCTATGCCCAGACAACAGGTAGACCGGTTGCAAAAATAGGTGTGTAACACAAGCAGTTATTTACTGAACTTTCCCTAAGTTGATTAAATATCATTTGGAATGCCAATTATGCTAGAGAGGAGGTCTGAGTTAAAAGGCTAATCTAGAAGAAAATCAAAGAAGGGGTACCAAAGAGCTGTATATGTATAAACCTCAGTACATGTGAAAAACATAATAAGCATTAACAACAGGAAACAAGATTAGCACAGCACCAATAAACAAATTTAGAGTGAGAGAGACAAAGATTGACAGTGCCACTAAAATTCAATATGCTTATCCCAGTTTAAGCTTGTGCCCTAATGTATAAGCACTCTAACAGAACAAAACATATATTAACCAATAACTTTTTTGTCAAACAATAATGATGTCCTCAGAAGGCTAGATACCAAGGATAAGACAATGTAGAAGACATCTGTATGTATATGATAATGTCCATTACCAATGAGAGAAATAAATCTGACAGGGGGGAAAAAAGAAAAATGCATTTTTTTCATAGAAAACAGTCCATTTCACAAGGGTGCACATATCTGTGTGAAGTAATTATGGGGCTTGTATGGGTGCCTAGCATTGAGTAATGAACCCATCTAAGATGGAATAATAAACATATCCTCAGGGATATCTATATTGGGTAAGATATGTCCTACTGATGTGTCTAAATAGTTTAGAACTGCAATTAATCATGGAACCAAACAGGGGAAGCAGGGCACTAATAATAAAATAACAAATATACTCGTGAGAACAGAAAGATGTAAAGGGAGTCCCATAGTAGATGTACAAATTGTGCAATTAAGAGAGTTCAAATACTTAGATATGGTATATAGTGACCACGTATGTAACCCTGAACCTCAAAGATGACATTAAATAGGCTGACATGCAGTTATTAGTTCAACATTAGGGTGCAGACAGTGGGTATGACCTCAGGTAAATCTTCTAGTATGAGAGATAGAGCAGGAGAAACCAATCTTCATCAGCCTAGATAATATGCAAAAAAGAGCATCAAACTAAACTATGCACTTAAATTAGTCAAGGCAATGTAACTGCAAAACCAAAATAGGAGCAACATGCTATAAACGAACAGACAACTTTTAAGCCTAGTTAAAGTCCCAGTTGATTTTGTTATCATTTAGCCTTAGCCTACTCCCAGCTTCTGGTATAAGTCTAGTCCGGTGGGGGGAAATGATATACCTATATCAGGGCTGCGTGTACAAAGAAAAGTTAAGAACAGACCCTTTGCAAAGCGGATCTGTATGCTGTGTAGTCCTGTTTCTCTCCCCTTCGGTATTACAGGAGCCGTTGATGAAGGGTGATGTAATGGCCCCAATATACGGAGATCAGCTACATCCATCTGATGTGAACTCAGTGCTCTTCTTGTGACCGGTAGTTCTCTGAGACCCGAGGTTTCCCGAGCAGACTGCAAAGAAGGGCCGGCAAGGCACACCGTAGTGGCAGACATTAGGGCTTTGGGTATGAGGATTAGGACACGCTCTGTAGGGTTAAAGGCTTCTGATGCTGTCAGTCGCGCTGCCTCCTCTGTCTTGCGGCTGTGGAATCTAGGAGCCGCCCGCACAGGATAATAAGGAGCCGGATCCCTATGCACTGTATACATCTCCCTGCCCCAAGGGCTGGTCATGTCCCCCGGGTCTAGGGTGGGTAAAGAACACACGGGGTCTTGGTGTAGAGAAGGCTCTGGTAGCTGGTTACCTATGTTGTCTGCTAACCATGAAGGAGCCGGTTCCAGCCCTGCCTCCAGCCGCCAGGCAACCGGTCTCTCCTTAGTATCGTTGTTGCTACCAGGCATCCCAGGGTCAGTACGTCTGGGCTCCTGCTGTGTTAGGGAGATCACGAACGACAGTATGTCCTCTGCCATACTCCGGAAATGGCTCTCTAATAGCTGTTGAGTGCGTTGCTCCCAGGCTTGCAAGGCCTCCATATTATCAGTAGTAGGAAAGTGAATGTGGTATTCGGCAGATCCATGTGGCGTATCTGATGAGGGAGGATTGGCGAAATGTCCCCAATAACTTTAATACGAGACTCTTTCCTCTTCTTTTAACTTGGAGCAGCCAGCATGTGTATTCAGTAAATTAGTAGTAGAGATTCAGGCTCAATATATATAAATTAAACACTATATCCAGATCTGAAAGTCCAGAGCTTCATAAAAACACGTCTGGCTGCATGAGAAGTTGGCTCCGCCCCCCCTATTGGCCCATATTTTAAATATTTTATTATTAATTCCTTCGACAAAGAAGGTGTTCCCGACAATCGGTAACCAATTAGAGAATGAGTAATCTACTTTTAACCAATTGCATATACAATACCAAGCTTTAATAATAACATATATAGTCATGTGTTTTTTTTACTTTAACTGGTAAATTCCTTGGATGACAGTGTAGAAGTGCTTGTAGAGAATATGGAGATACTATATGTTCCTCAGCCACTATAGATGCAATATAATTATCCTGAGTAAGCCAATCTAATGCCACTTTCCCAAGACAAATATTATTATACGTATATCTCAAGCGAGGGGAATGCAAACCCTCCCATATACTTAGCCTGCATTAACTTATTCAATGCTATTTTACTACATCCTTTTCCCCATATAAACCATTTAAAAAATTTATGGACCTCTTCAATAACCTTTTTAGGCATCAGAACAGGTATATCATGCATAAGGTATAGGAATTTAGGAATTAATATCATCTTGATTAGATTAATTTTGGCAGTGAGGGATAACGGAAGTCTTGCCCAGCTTTCTAGATCCCGCTTTACTTTACTAATTATAGGAGTAAAATTAATTTTGTACCAAAGTTTCAGATCACTACATATATTTATACCCAGATACATAAATTGGGTATTTATTTCTTTAAATGGAGTCAGTGGGGCATATGTATCAAGCTCCAAATGGGCACGTCTTGCACAAACTGGACTATAAAGACCAGCGATGTACCCTGTACGACGTTGGGGTTGAAAGCAGCTGGAAGCGATCCTGATCGCTTCCAGCCACTTTTCGGTTATTGCAGTGATGCCTCCATATCGAGGCATCACTGCAATAACATTTTTCCCCATCCGATGCAGAGAGAGCCACTCTGTGTCCCTCTCTGCACCGGACATCGATGGCCGCAATCGTTGGTGGGTGTGAGCCAACGTGGGAGGCGGGTGGGCGGCCATCGATGGCTTGGTGAGTGCAGAGGTGGGCGGGATCATTGGCAGGGTAGCTGGGGGCGCGCACGGATGCGCGCAAGTGCACGGGGGAAGAGGGCGGGCATGTGCACGGGGATGGAGCGGGTGGGAACCATTACACTATGGAACAATTTGTGTAAATTGTTATTATATATAATCAAAGTGATCTGGGAGGGGTGGAGATTTAGTCTTTGGGGGGGAAGCTACACTACAGAAAATTGGGGAAAACATTTTTTTTATATTTTTTTGTAAACTGGGTACTGGCAGACAGCTGCCAGTACCCAAGATGGCTCCCAATAATGTAGAGGGGGAGGGTTAGAGAGCTGTTTGGGGGGGGGGGATCAGGGAGGTTTGGGGCTAATGGGGATCCTACACAGCAGCATATGTAAATATGCTAAAAAAAATAAATAAAGATACCTTTTATACCTTTTATTTTAGTACTGACAGACTTTCTGCCAGTACTTAAGATGGCGGGGACAATTGTGGGGTGGGGGAGGGAAGAGAGCTGTTTGGGAGGGATCAGGGGGTCTGATGTGTCAGGTGGGAGGTTGTGCTATACACTAAAGCTAAAATTAACCCTGCAAGCTCCCTACAAGATCCCTAATTAACCCCTTCACTGCTAGACATAATACATGTGTGATGTGCAGCGGCATTTAGCAGCCTTCTAATTACCAAAAAGCTTCGCCAAAGCCGTATATGTCTGAAATTTCTTAACAAAGGGGATCCCAGAGAAGCATTTACAACCATTTGTGCCATAATTGCACAAGCTGTTTGTAAATAATTTCAGTGAGAAACCTAAAATTGAGAAAAAAATGCGTTTTTTTTTTTAAATTTGATCGCATTTGGCGGTGAAATGGTGGCATTAAATATACCAAAATAGGCCTAGATCAATACTTTGTGTTGTCTACTACACTACACTTAAGCTAAAATTAACTCTACAAGCTGCCTACATGCTCCCTATTTAACCCCTTCACTGCTGGGCATAAAACACTTGTGGTGCGCAGTGGCATTTAGCAGCCTTCTAATTAACAAAAAGCAACACCAAAGCCAGAGCTTCATAAAAACACGTCTGGCTGCATGAGAAGTTGGCTCCGCCCCCCCCTATTGGCCCATATTTTAAATATTTTATTATTAATTCCTTCGACAAAGAAGGTGTTCCCGACAATCGGTAACCAATTAGAGAATGAGTAATCTACTTTTAACCAATTGCATATACAATACCAAGCTTTAATAATAACATATATAGTCATGTGTTTTTTTTACTTTAACTGGTAAATTCCTTGGATGACAGTGTAGAAGTGCTTGTAGAGAATATGGAGATACTATATGTTCCTCAGCCACTATAGATGCAATATAATTATCCTGAGTAAGCCAATCTAATGCCACTTTCCCAAGACAAATATTATTATACGTATATCTCAAGCGAGGGGAATGCAAACCCTCCCATATACTTAGCCTGCATTAACTTATTCAATGCTATTTTACTACATCCTTTTCCCCATATAAACCATTTAAAAATTTTATGGACCTCTTCAATAACCTTTTTAGGCATCAGAACAGGTATATCATGCATAAGGTATAGGAATTTAGGAATTAATATCATCTTGATTAGATTAATTTTGGCAGTGAGGGATAACGGAAGTCTTGCCCAGCTTTCTAGATCCCGCTTTACTTTACTAATTATAGGAGTAAAATTAATTTTGTACCAAAGTTTCAGATCACTACATATATTTATACCCAGATACATAAATTGGGTATTTATTTCTTTAAATGGAGTCAGTGGGGCATATGTATCAAGCTCCAAATGGGCACGTCTTGCACAAACTGGACTATAAAGACCAGCGATGTACCCTGTGCTATTTCTGAACAAAGGGGATCCCAGAGAAGCATTTACAACCATTTATGCCATAATTGCATAAGTTGTTTGTAAACAATTTCTGTGAGAAACCTAAAGTTTGTGAAAAAGTGAACAATTTTTTTTTATTTGATCGCATTTGGCGGTGAAATGGTGGCATTAAATATACCAAAATGGGCCTAGATCAATACTTTGGGATATCTTCTAAAAAATATATATATATACATGTCAAGGGATATTCAGGTATTCCTGACAGATATCAGGGTTCCAATGTAACTAGCGCTCATTTTGAAAAAAAGTGGTTTGGAAATAGCAAAGTGCTATTTGTATTTATGGCCCTATAACTTGGAAAAAAAAAAGCAAGGAACATGTTAACATTGGGTATTTCTAAATTCAGGACAAAATTTAGAAACTATTTAGCATGGTTGTTTTTTGGTGGTTGTAGATGTGTAACAGATTTTGGGGTCAAAGTTAGAAAAAGTATGTTTTTTCCCATTTTTTCCTGATATTTTATAATATTTTTAATAATAAATTATAAGATATGATGAAAATAATGGTATCTTTAGAAATTCCATTTAGTGGCGAGAAAAATGGTATATAATATGTGTGGGTACAGTAAATGAGTACGAGGAAAATTATAGCTAAACACAAACACCGCAGAAATGTAAAAATAGCCCTGGTCCTTAAGGGAAAGAAATTGAAAAATGGCCTTGGACCTTAAGGGGTTAAAGAGCAGAGGCAAAATTTGACAGCCTTGACGTGTCCCTTTTGCTAGTTCAAAACTATTTTTCCTCATACCATTAATTAGTAGAGCCGATGATGCTTTACTATTCATAGCTTTAATACATTCTGGAAATTGATTATTAATCCCAAAACGTTCTAAAGTAAAAAAAGATGATCCCAGAGTATAGAATCAAATGATTTTTGAGCGTTGATTGATAATATAGGCAAATTTTGCAGTGACCTTTTCTCTCATTTTTGGGTATATTCGCACATGCATCTAATAAAAAAGTTTCTGCAAGTTAGCTGACAGATTGCGATTGGGCATAAATCCGGTTTGATCTATATTTATTAAGGGATCAATATTTTTTTTAAGTCTCTTAGCTAAAATACTTGTAAATATTATATAGTCGGCATTTAGTAGAGAAATAGGTCTATAAGAAGCCATAGTTTCCAGGTTGTTCCCTTTCTTATGTATCAGTGTTATTAATGACTCTGCAAAATACCTTGATGGAGCGTTTCCTTTAATAAAATAGCTATTAAAGAGATCCATCAGAGTGGGAGCAATCTGATCCTTCAAAAATTTTATAAAATTCCCCCGGCAATAAATCCGGTCCTGCCGCTTTGTTAAGTTTTATATTATCTATGGCATATTGTACCTCCGTAAGAGAGATTGGAGTATTTAGAAATTGTAGACTTTCTGTGCTTATATGAGGGAGAGAAATACCCTGCCAAAATATAGATTTATTTGTCATATTTATTCCTGTAGGGGAATATAGATTTTTGAAAAATTAAAAAAAAATCATCTCTTATCTTGGAAGGATCTATTATATTTTATCTCCCACTTTAATCCTATTAATAAGGTTTTGCTTCTCCTTTATCTTAACACAATTTGCTAACAACTTACCAATTTTATCCCCAAATCTGTGATACCTTGCTCTATATCTAAGATCTTTTATGGTATTTTTCTGTTCCGTTAAAATTTCCCATTCTACTCTTGCTTTGGTATATCTGTTTCAGTTCTCTTTATTGGGAGCGCTAATATACGTATTATATCTATTTTTTAAATAACTTGAGCATTCAACTTCTTTCCTGTTTGCCTCTTTCCTATGGTTCACAGAGTACCTTCTGATGTCCCCCCTTAACACCGCCTTGGCGGATTCCCAGAAAATGTCCTCTTTGTGAAATAACCTATAGAAGCAATATGAGGATATAGGATTTGATAGATCAATTGCCCCTGATGTCTAAGCTTTAGAAGAAGGCATCTGCATATTTAGATACAGACTCAGTATGCAATGAATTTCCATATTGGAAAATTAATGCTGGTATGTATGTTGATGTATCATTGCTGCAGAAGGAAAATACTTAGGGTCAGATTACAAGTGGCATGCTAATGATAGTACAGGTTGCAATAATGTGCAACATAATATTACAAGTCCATGGTAAATCTCATTTACTAGAGAAGGATTTAAAAGCACTAAATAGCTATATGTATATATATATATATATATATATATATATATATATATATATATATATATATATATATATATATGTATATATATATATATATATATATATATATATATACATACATACATATACATATGTATACAGTTCTGGAAAAAGTGAAGAGGCTACTGTAAAATGATCAGTTTATCTGGTTTTTGGTATGTGTTTGAGTAAAATGCACAAGCCACGGTGTCTTGTCCCCACTGTGAAATTTGGTGGATCATAAGTGATGATCTGGTGGAATCGGCAGATTTATCTATGTGAAGGACACATGAATCAAGTCATGTACAAGGTTATTCTAGATAAAAACTTGCTTCCTTCTGCTCTGACAATGTACCCCAACTTTGAGGATTTTTTTTTCCCCAGCAGGACAATGCACTATGCTACACAGTCAGATCTTCTTGACAAAGCAGGAGGCGAAACGTGTCAGATTAATTAATTTGAACTCAACCACAATCTTTGCATTAGGACAAATATTTAGGTGTTTTGGACCAGTATTACTAAAAGGGTTATATGACATTTAGTAAGGTTTATTCACTATTATGTCTTATAGCTGTCTATTAATGTGCTAAAGCTGTGAGTTCTATTTTGTGTTCTTATAATGAAAGTTTTTAACAGATGTCGAGTGGAAGGCTGGTTATGTGCCAAACATAACATTGCTGTAGATGTTTGAGCTTTATATACAAAGCTCTAAATCAAGTTAATAACAACTTGTATAGAATTAATTAAGAAGCCTAACAGCATTGCACTATTGTGTATCTCGCTCTCTCTCTCTTACTTTTCATGGGGAGGGATAGTGGAGAATGTTTGAAAGTGTGAAAGAAAAAGGAAAATCTAAAAGAATCAGGACAATGTATCCTCTTTCTAAATGTGTTTTTTATATATTTTTTCACACATTTTTTATACACACACATATATATATATATATATATATATATATATATATATATATATATATATATATATATATATATATAGTATATATGTCAATATATATATATATATATATATATACATATATATGTGTATATATCTTTATATATATATCTACATAGGTGTACGTGTGTCTATATATGTGTATACATGTGTATTTATGTGTTTAGATGTGTAAATAGGCATGTATTTATACTGTATATACACATATTAATATACTTTTGAGGCTTTACCAGTCAAATACTTTGAAACATGCAATATAAATTTTATTTACTTTTTAATGAGTTTTAATGTAGGTTTTTATTTAATGTGTTTAAGAAATACTCTAAATTCCTATGCACGTTACTTAGAAAAAAATTTTCTTTTTATTTTTAAATAGATATTTCTATGTATTTCTGTATATTCAATATATATCTATGGGGCTTATTCTGATTCTGCGTGACAGAGACAGCAATCCGCCCAATCGCATAAGATCAGGTTGATTGACCCCCCTGCTAGCGGCCGATTGGCCAAGATTTTGCAGGGAGCGGCATTGCACAAGCATTTCTAATGAAATGCTTGTGCAATGATAAATGCTGACAGTGTATGCTGTTGGCATTTATCGATGTGCTGATCATGTCCGCCTGCACATTGATAATTCGTATTCCTACGTATTTATTTCTCAGGTATGGCGGCACAGTTTTCTCCAGATTCTGGAATTTTCCTTATCAGGAAAAATCTTCACTCAGTGAAACCTCAATAAAGAGACAACCAACATAGTGCTTTACTGTAGGAAATAAAATTCACTAAATGGAATATACTCACAAACAGGTGTGTGATGAATCTTGGGGTATCAAAAAAGTATTCAATAATAGAGGAGGAGATATAGAAAACATTTTATTATTAAAAGAAGCAGAACTAATATTCAAATTTAATACATTGACACCTAATGGTCTCAATGCAGAACTTAATTTAAACCCCTTTATATAAAATATAAAATAAAATCTCATCTTCCAGCATATCCCAAAAGAATTATCTAGTAATTTCATTTTTGTTTTTAGTAATCTATCAAATTATAGATATATCTCCATCTATCCATGTCGTAATAATAAGATCCCCAATCACTGTTATCTTTACACATTAGAATATATTGGGTCTCTTCATAATTATTTGGTTTCCTCATCGAATATAGAATTACTACCTAAATCATTTTCTTACAACTTTAAAACATCATTTCCCATAACTTTAAAACTCCACACGTCTTATTCCTCTTATTTCTTTAATTTTGCCTAACTTTGCTTCATATATTTCAAAGTGTCCTATACGTCTCATATATGTTCCAATTTGTGTGACATTATCCACATTTTGGATTAACATCAATAACATAGTTCCAATAATGTTCGAATGTAACATTGTCACTGTCGTTTTAAGTACACAATAATGTGCTATTGTTATTACTAGTTTTTATTTTATATTACAACTGGTTTAATAAAGGCATAGACAAGTAAGCGATAATATCTCCTGAAATATGACACTATGGGAGGAGTTTTTTAACGCCCAGAATACTAGAAATAGAGCCACAGATCTCACACAATAATAGGAAGTCTTGATAAAGGCGCATATCCAGCGCTGAAACGCGTAGATTTTGACAATCCAGTGTGACCGAATTTGGCTCCAGCAAGCAAAACAGACAGAATCGCTATCGCACCACTCCCCCCAACGACCCGGCTATCCGATTGGACCTCCGAGGACCACGTGACTACTCAACGTAGACGTCAGGGTAGGAAGGATTGACCGGGCAATTTGAAGGTGAGACGCTCACATACTACCACAGCTACACGGCAAACGCCGAACTGAGACATATCCCGAGTTAATTGCAATCCTTCCCATAACCCACGCTAGTACAAGAGGAGGTAAGGGATATCGGTAGTCCGGTAGGGGTGAGCACCATAAGAATTTAATACTACTACTTTTTTATAACGGGACATTACAAGCTACACAAGCTATCCCAACAGGAAACAGCTCTTTGGAGCTTTTTGGATCTTTTACAAATAGTTGTGGCCACAACTTTTAACCTATAATTTTTATACTTTAAGCTGAACTATAATCATCGTATCTTTTTAAGGACAAATTTTGTCTTAAAGTGTCTATTGACCAATGTCAGTACTTTTGTCTATGCTGATAAATCAGTTTCACCGACACAATCAGTGAACCAGTTATTGTATTCTAATGCAATGATATGACCATTTTATTTGTTATTATTTGTTTTTATTTACTTATATAAACTGATTAATAAGTCAATTGTACATTTGTTTTGTTTTAATTAAGAAGCACATATTGTTGGTTTTATTAAGAAGCACATTTAATTAAGAAGCACATATTGTTGGTTTTATTGTTGGTTTTATTAAGAAGCACATATCGTTACTTTCACTGTATTCATTGCACATATTGCACTTCAAGCATTGTTTCTTGCAACATATTGCAACATATTGTAGCACTATTTATAATAATCATTGCACACACACATATACCTTATATAAGGATTCACATCTAACATTCTCCCACCTTATAATCATAAGAGACCACGGGTAGAATATATAAAATAATAGAAATATCTCAATTGTATGTTATCACTATATCATATGTTCCTACACCAGGTAGTCTAAATATATATTAGTCATACATAATAGATAAGTCCCACTCACAGCTCTGTAGTTGAGCGCACCCCTCCCCCCACTTGTTCTAGATTTATACTGTATATACACATATTAATATACTTTTGAGGCTTTACCAGTCAAATACTTTGAAACATGCAATATAAATTTTATTTACTTTTTAATGAGTTTTAATGTAGGTTTTTATTTAATGTGTTTAAGAAATACTCTAAATTCCTATGCACGTTACTTAGAAAAAAAATTTCTTTTTATTTTTAAATAGATATTTCTATGTATTTCTGTATATTCAATATATATCTATGGGGCTTATTCTGATTCTGCGTGACAGAGACAGCAATCCGCCCAATCGCATAAGATCAGGTTGATTGACCCCCCTGCTAGCGGCCGATTGGCCAAGATTTTGCAGGGAGCGGCATTGCACAAGCATTTCTAATGAAATGCTTGTGCAATGATAAATGCTGACAGTGTATGCTGTTGGCATTTATCGATGTGCTGATCATGTCCGCCTGCACATTGATAATTCGTATTCCTACGTATTTATTTCTCAGGTATGGCGGCACAGTTTTCTCCAGATTCTGGAATTTTCCTTATCAGGAAAAATCTTCACTCAGTGAAACCTCAATAAAGAGACAACCAACATAGTGCTTTACTGTAGGAAATAAAATTCACTAAATGGAATATACTCACAAACAGGTGTGTGATGAATCTCGTTTTTATTAAAAAACAGCCAGAATCTATCTAGAGTAGAAAGAATTCCAGTAAAATAAAATATTAAAAAGCTCAATACAGGTAAAAAAACTCTACCAGTTTTGGTGGATAAACTACCTTTTTCAAGAGTAATAACAAAATGTGTCAGCGAGCTATAAACACACACCTTGCTAACAGGAAATGTATACCTTAAGGCTCCACCTACAACTACCTACTAAAATTACACCTGTGTGGGTATGGGTTTATAGAATTGTGGGCCTTTCCCTGACTTGCATTGCGGAATGAGCCTTAAAATCTTGAATCGCCCATTAGTAACAATTTATCAAAATGTAATAAAACATTATAAAATCTTTTGATCAAATACTCGTTCATTCCAGAATGTTTGTCTTACATTCTAGTATATAACCTGAATCTCGAATGTTCCTCCCCATCAACGAACAACCAATGAGATTGAAATTGCAAAACAAACATATAAACAAATATTTCAATAGTTGGTTACGGACACATGTTACATATGAGTAACGATCACTTGATACATCTGAACCAATCATACAGAGTTTGTCGAAATAGTTCTCAAATGAGTAGTCAAATATGTATAAGTTCTATATCAGGTCTGCTGCTTGTCAGTGTACCTTGGAGAAAAAAAATCACTTTTCCTCCCTTTGCCGAAGCCTTTCAATGACAAGAGCGGACTGCGGAATCAGCCAATCAGATTCAAGTTCAATCCGATTGGCTGATCCAATCAGCCAATCAGATTGAGCTCGCATTCTATTGGCTGTTCCGATCAGCCAATAGAATGCGAGCTCAATCTGATTGGCTGATCCAATCAGCCAATCGGATTGAACTTGAATCTGATTGGCTGATTCAATCAGCCAATCAGAATTTTCCTACCTTAATTCCAATTGGCTGATAGAATCCAGTGTGGAGTTGAGCTCCGCTACTAATCTACAGGATTCTCAACCAGATGCGCCCTATAGCGGATTAAAAGACATGCGACTGGCACTCACTCTTCAATATGTTAAGGAGCTGATCTGTGCGTGTGGCCCGCGCGTGACTACCATCTGCCAACTAACTTGCCGGCACCTATTTGGGGGGCAGGAAGCAGGTCCTATCATCAATCCATGGCTGGAAAGCCTTGGTGCATGGACGTCACAGCTGTGTGGGACTATTCAAAATCTGATCCCGGGCGCTGCTGGTGGCTATTGCTGAGGCTCCCGTGGCAAGTAAAAATAGAGTCCTGTAGCCTAAGAAAAGGGATCGGTTAGTCTGGGTATGCATTTAGCGCCCATAAGGGGAGAGCTACTTTTGGGATCTGGGACCCCTAAATGGTCTTGAAACAATTTGAACTATCCAGCTCTAGCATATACTTATACATTGCCCATATGTCTGGACACTCGCTGCAAATGTATTTGTATCCCACTACCTTTCTGACTATGGACATTTATCAGGTTACTGTCACGAGTGAACTGAACGGTAACAACTGAGACTGGTATACAGTGTAAACAATATTTATATTTGTTGTGAATGTCACTACACAAAGTTTATAATATGTTAGGATGGTTTATCTTGTTGAGCTATGCTAAAGTGTTTTCTTATACTCCCTTGCATATTTATGTGTTGGACCCAATAGCACATGTGTAGTACAGCTGAAGATAGACACTATAATAGTTATTATCTTTTTGAAACGTCTCTGTGAAGCTCTAATGGAGGTGTGCACTGTTTCACTAGTTTCTATGATGTTATGACATGTTAATTGAGTTTGATATTTTTATTAACAACTGTCTTCACTTCATATTCTGGGAATACTTTGCAGCAGGGAAGCCTCACTAGCTATATTAAATCCAGTCTATGTTAGGCATTTAATGTCTGACACCCTAAACAATTCGCCACAGTTAAGACACTTTCATACCTAGCATTATGTAGTGAGGGGGAATCTGTAGCCATGTTTGTGTTAACCTCCATTGTGGTACAGCTAATTATATTTGAGCACCCGTATTCTCTAGGGAAGTGGGGCTATGAGTTGTGTGGGCCATTGCTTCAGCACTCTGGGGTTAATTTGATTCCTGCGTTCAGCGGCCGGGATCGCAGGTAGCAGTCTGAGTAATCTACCACTTTATACTCCACAGAAATTATAACAGTGTAAACTTACTCTACTTTACTAAGCCCGATTTTTGACATCTTCACACTACACTTAATGTATCATAAACGTGTAACACTTATTTTATCATCTTCCTCTTTGAAGGTTACTTGTTCCTCTCTGGGCGGGGGCTTTGCTCACGATCTATATATATATTTATATATGTGCGCACCTTAATCTCTCAGCCTGGTACATATTAGCAAATGATTGATGATTATCAATATATGCTCTCTACACAGTCTGATGTTATTTATAACTTAGTGTCTTCCTGTTGCTGGATATAGGGCTCACGCCCAAGAAACTGGAATCACTCCTATTGTAAAAATCAGAACTAGGCTCTCTCATGCCAGAAATACCACTACCCTACTATGTAACTAGTCCACTTTTATTTTTCCCTTGCTAACTCCTATGTTTATGAGGTTATATATATGACTACATTGTCCTGTGCCTCTAAAGTTTGTCTGCTTAGTATTTGTTGCCTCTTACATTTATTTTGCTACCTCCTCTCCAACCCATAATAAGCTCTTTAGCATCTGAACCACATATTCTACTTATTCTATCCGCAACCTATTTACTCTTTTAGTATTTACTCTCAATACCAAGATACTGACCTTACCTACTTTATCTAGAACGGCAGGACTGATCAATAATATTAGCTAGATGAGTCTATACTCTCTATACACACCCTGTCTTCCTTACAGTTTCACTTGCTCTCCTCCTCAACATAGTAACATTATACAATTGGCGCTTTACACCTTGAAAATCTCCTTTGGCATATATCCCACTCATTGCATTTATTTTACCACCCCCCCCCTACTATTCCATAATATGTCTCCTAGTTTTAGGAGAATTAAAAAAGTGGTTTCTCTTGTCTATACCGCACCTTCCATCACCCCCTTGGTATCCCTTTCTATTATGCATTACAATACGGAACCCACTTATTTTGATCAGACTAATAGGTCTATTTGACCAGTACCTGCTGAGTTTTTCTTCCTTCAGCATATATCAGGGGCCTTTTTGAAACCAGATATGCAGTAGTTAATACCTTGATATGTGGGTCGGAAAGCTCTCATATGGTTCCTACTTATTATTATAAGGGGGTTTGGATTTTGGATTTTGATTTTGTTACAGCATATTTAATACATTACATCTTACATTTTAAATGTTATAAAACTGAGGTATAGTGATGAGATCTAAAGGTGGTCTTTTTGGCCTACATTTGCCTTTCTCTACCTTAATGCTTTTAGAAGATCTCTTAGGGCCGGACATCCTCTATATACAATGTCTACATGGTATGTAAACTGTTGTTTTTCTTCTCATTTTTTATGTGTTTATTTTGCTACTTTAGGAACATTGAAGCCTTTATCGTATGTAACATGTAGTGCAAAAATGTATTTACCTAACTGATGTATGCCTTTCATTTTGCCTCAATAAAAAAAAAAAAAAAAAAAAAACACAGCTAGATTACAAGTTTGTGCGTTCGTCTTTTAACGCTGAAAGTATGGTATTTTCAGTGTTAAAACAGTCCCGCAACCTTTCTGAGTCTTGTCGGTATAGGTGTACTGCAAGCCTTTTAGTCTGTAACGCAATGTCAGTACCACACATGTAAAAATTAAGTTTTTTCATGGGATTCCCATAACGCTGGTATTCCGAGTTTTGCGGTCAGGCTAAAAAGCCAGTGTTACAGCCTAAAATGAGTAGATCCGTACCGCCATCTAAAGTCAGTAGTTATGAGTTTTATGCTACAAAGCTGTAACATAAAACTCATAACTAAGCTGCTACAAAGTACAATAAACACCCATAAACTACCTATTAACCCCTAAACCGAGGCCCTCCCGCATCGCAAATACTATAATAAATTTATTAACCCCTAATCTGCCGCTCCCGACATCGCCTCCACTAAGAAAATTTATTAACCCCTATTCCACCGCTCCCCGACATCATCACTACTATACTAAAGTTATTAACCCCTAAACCGCTGCCCTCCTGCATCACAAACACTATTTAAAATATTATTAACCCCTAATTAGCTGTCAGCCCACATCGCCCCCACAATACTAAAGCTATTAAGCCCTACACTGCTGCCACTATAATAAACCCCTAAACCGAAAGCCCCCCACAACAAAATATAATAAATTAAACTATTAACCCCTAGAGTGTCCGGGCAGCACCGGGAGAGGACGCAAGATCTGAGATCTCTAGCCTGAGATTTTAACCTTCTCAAATGTAATGAATACCAGTTTGATATAAAATATTGGTCAGCCACCTAAATGAACACTTGCTGATTACAACAATACCAAGCTCTGACATACTAACCCCGTCTATACTCGGATCCAGACTATTGAGGCCTTGTGGCGCAGGATCCTTGCCGCCCTCTCCCATCACGCTGAATACAATAAATAACTCTGGGCAGCCTAATAACCAGTCTATAACAATGCCTTATATGGAGGAGCCTCAAGAGATGTTATATGTTTTACTACAAGCACTAGATCGATATATGGATGACTGTTTCTCTGACCTAGCAGCTACATTACAAGCGGCAATGCGGGGAGTTGCCAGTGATACAATGGATAATACAGAGTCGGGAGTCACGCCAGAGAAGCAACCTATGGAGTGCCTACAAATGCTGTCTTGCCAACTTCCACTCAGTTATAGCACTGAACCTGGGGCCACATCTCACAACTTGCCTGATCCGCCGATTGCCATTCGCATGACAGGGGGATTTGAGGATGCGGATACGGCTGGGAGAAGGATGGCAATATCAAGGAAGATTCCACTGCACATGAAATATCAACAACCGCTCGGCACCAACTTACACTTGATAACATCTGAAGCACATCACACGAGCTAGGAGAAGACGCCGACAGTTTTTCTGGCCACACGCAAACACACAACAGGGCTGGAGATCAGAATGGAGCCCACTTGCGTTGCAGCTGACTGGGAGGAGACCCGGATCAGTAAGTGTACTGTCAAGTCCTGTTATTCCTCCACCGATTGCCCCAGATCCCTCCTGTATCTACCTTCTCATTGTGAAGTCCAGTACTACCGGGTTAACCTCCATTCCTGCAGCAGACCTGCTCATTGGCCACTACAGATTTAAGACTCTTGTTTGCTGCAGGAGAGGAGTTGGTTAGAAGCTTCCAGTGTTTTTGGAGAGACGCTGCAGCCTAGAATGTCTGTTAGTAGTCAGTTTAGACATTCTTGCTGAGCACATCTCCTAGGATTTGCACCTAAGAACCCCGTTTCCCACTTTCATATTATGAGACACTGGTTACAGAGGGTTAGCCCCGGTGAATGATAAGCTTTGGACAATGACGGTTACCTGATGATCACCCGGCCTATCCTTAATGTTGAAAACCGTCCTGACCATCTCTGATTGTGTTACATGTGTTTTCCCTGAGTATACAGTTTCCCTTTGTTACTTGCCTATAGTGTGCCTACAGAATGATTCCAATTTTATTTACTTTTAAGGGTAAATCTTGCATCTTGTTTAACTCAGGCATATTGTGTGCTCCTATATTATGTTTACTGAGTATGCCTTAGCCTTTAGGTCCTAGTTTATTCTAATGTTTAAATAATGTTGTACATTATCATACTCTCAACTAGTCTCTACTATCACGGAACCAAATCACACTATTTACCCAAATTTAGCATAGCCTATTATTTCTTTATTTTTTTTTATTTTTTTAGGTTCCATGTTCATACCCTTGTACTTGGCAATTACTCCCCTCTATGAGTCAGGGGAAACTCACAGTTAGGCCAGTTGAAAATCCTTCAGCTAACATTCCTTAAACAATGCTGCATACCTTAGTTGACACCTTAATCCACATTCACATGATAGCCCAGTATTACCTGCGGGTTCCATACTCATGCCCGGGTATTTGGCAATTATTTCCCCATTTTGGTTGAATAACATTCATAATCAGATCAGCTGCAAGCACCCTTGCCCCTATCCCTTAAACTACATTACAAACATTAGATGTTAATTACTGCCACAATCATACAGTATTATATTGGCAGGTTCACATGATCCTAGGTTTCCCAGAAAACTCTTAGATCTACTGTCTTTATTATTGGGTAGAATTTTCAAGATAATAGAGATATTTAGCTCCACGAGTCCAATGTATAATTGATCATTAGCAATCCTCTATAGTTAATAGATTTCTCAAGGGCTTGGAGACATATTCATTCACCAAAATAGCTTAAGCTCCCCCACGGTCCCATTACCCCTCAGATCAGTATACGGTTAACATTCCACACAGGCAGCTTCCATAACATTATAGAACAAGTTTTTGCCCACCCCATTAAATTAAGACTAAGAGATCATTGGAGCCCCTACTAAACTATAATAACCATGCCACACACCCTCCACATACAGACACGCCTCCCCCCCCTCTATTTTCCCTTTTTTTTTTTTAATCAGAGCGGCTCTTGCCCGCTGAATCCCCCCTCCCCAAAATTAAACCTTCTTGCTAACACCATCTTGCCATGAGTCATTCTGAATAAATACATTACTATAGGGTCTTCGCTGTAAAATGGGGATTATCCTCATCTCGCATAAGCTAAAGGTCATAAAATGAGGTCTCTACACCATATGTTCCAGTTAACCATCTCAGTTTCATGTAAGTCTCATATCTCTACCTCCATTCCTATATACTATGTATCTTATAACCCACAGTCTGGTCATAATTTTGTACCCTAAGCCAGAATTCATTCTCTCTATGTTGGATTTATAGCTTGATTATCTTAAGCAGCTTTTATCTTCATCCACAGACTTGTTTTATATATGGACATATGTATTGTTTATATATTAATGTGCATTACCTCAATAAAAAAAATATATTTAAAAAAAAAAAAAAAATATTAACCCCTAAACCGAAAGCCACCAACATTGCAATTAACTAATTTAAACTAGTAACCCCTAAACCTAATTCTCCCCTAATGTTATATTAAAATTACAATTTCCCTAGCTTAAATTAAATTTAAACTTAACTGTCAAATTAAAAAACTAAGTTTAAACTAACAATTAAACTAATATAATTATTAAACTAAAATTAAACTAACTAGCAATTAAATAAACTAAACTACACATTAAAAAATCCTAATACTACTCTAAAAATAATTACAAAATATCTAATTACAAAAAAACCCAAAAAACTAAATTACAAAAAACACTAAATTACGGAAAATAACAAACAAAATGATCAAAAATAAAAAAGAATTACACCTAATCTAATAGCCCTATCAAAATAAAAATAAACCCACACAAAATTTAAAAAAAAACCTTGCTTACAATAAACTACCAATGGCCCTTAAAAGGGCCTTTTGTAGGGCATTGCCCTAAGTTAAACATCTCTTTTACCTGTAAAAAAATATAAAGACCCCCTAACAGTAAAACCCACCACCCAACCATCACCCCAAATAAAAAACTAAATCTAAAAAAACCTAAGCTACCCATTGCCCTGAAAAAGGGCATTTAGCTCTTTTACATGCCCAAACCCTAATCTAAAAATAAAACCCACCCAAAAAACCCTTAAAAAAAC
Organism: Bombina bombina; assembly: GCF_027579735.1. Lineage (NCBI taxonomy): Eukaryota > Metazoa > Chordata > Amphibia > Anura > Bombinatoridae > Bombina > Bombina bombina. Next base: position 693,354,078 of record NC_069501.1, read on the forward strand.
CCTAACACTAACCCCGACGATCCACTTACAGTTTTTGTAAGTCCTCCTTGAACGATCTTCATCCCGGCGGAGAAGTCCTCATCCAGTCAGCATCTTCTGTCTTGATCCTGGAGGCGCGGAGCGGAGCGGGTCCATCTTGAAGACATCAGGCGCGGAGCATCCTCTTCATACAGTCGCTGCCATACACTGAATCTTCAATGCGAGGTACACGATCCAAGATGGCATCCCTTGCATTCCTATTGGCTGAAAAAATTAAATCATCCAATAGAATTAGAGCTGCTTAAATCCTATTGGCTGATTTGAATCCTATTGGCTGATTCAAAATTTTCAGCCAATAGGAATGCAAGGGGCGCCACTTTGGATTGCGTACCTTACATTGAAGATTCAGTGTACGGCAGCGACCGTATGAAGAGGATGCTCCACACTGGATGTCTTCAGGATGGACCCGCTTCATGCCCTCGGGATCAAGATAGAAGATGCCGTCTGGATGAAGATTGAAGAGGCCGTCTGGATGAAGACTTCTCGTCGCTTGGATGAGGACTTTGCCGCCAGGATGAAGATTGAAGAGGCCATCTGGATGAAGACTTCTCGTCGCTTGAAATAGGACTTCACCGCCAGGATGAAGATTGAAGAGGCCGTCTGGATGAAGACTTCTCGCCGCCTGGATGAGGACTTCTTCGCCGAGATGAAGATCGTTCAAGCGGGACTTCAAAAACTGTAAGTGAATTGTCTTGGAGTTAGTGTTAGGTTTTTTAAAGGTTTTTTGGGTGGGTTTTATTTTTAGATTATGGTTTAGGCAGTAAAAGAGCAAAATGCCCTTTTAAGGACAATGACCATCAAAATACCCTTTTCAGGGCAATGGGTAGCTTAAGTTTTTTTAGATAGTTTTTTTATTTTGTGGTTTTGGGGGGGTTGGGGGTTTGTAATGTTAGTGGATATTTATGTATTTTTTTCACCAAAAGAGCTGATAGCTTTAGGGCAATGCCCTACAAAAGGCCCTTTTAAGGGCCATTGGTAGTTTGTTCTAAATTAGGTTTTTTATTTTGGGGTGTTTTTTTAATGGGTATTAGAATAGGAATTATTTGTATTATTTTTGATAATTTATTTGTTATTTTGTGTAATGTGTTTTTTAGGGGGTGTTTGTTTTTCTTTTGTAGGAAAAGAGCTATTATCTTTAGGGCAATACCCTACAAAAGGCCCTTATAAGGGCCCTTGGTAGTTTGGGGGTTTGTATACTGTTAGGGGGTGTTTGTTTTTGTAGCAAAAGAGCTCTTTAGCTTAGGGCAATGCCCTACAAAAGCCCTTTTAAGGGCCCCCCAAAAGGCCCTTTTAAGGGTCTTTGGTAGTTTGGGGGTGGGGGTTTGTATACTGTTAGGGGGTGTTTGTTTTTCTTGTAGCAAAAGAGCTGTTTAACTTAGGACAATGCCCTACAAAAGGCCCTTTTAAGGGCCCTTGGTAGTTTATTTTAGAATAGGCTTTTTAATTTTGGGGTGTTTTTTTTTTTAATTTTTTCTAAGGGTATTAGAATATGAATATTTTTTCTTTTTTTGGATAATTACGTTTGTTTGTTTTTTGTAATGGTAGTTTTTTTTTTTTGTAATGGTAGGTTTTTATTTATTTTTTTAATTTTTAGGTTTTAGTATAAGTTTGTATTTATTTTAACTAGGTAGTTAGTAAATAGTTAATAACTATTTACTAACTAGTCTACCTAGTTAAAATAAATACAAACTTACCTGTGAAATAAAAATAAAACCTAAGCTAGCTAAAATTTCACTAATAGTTATATTGTAGCTAGCTTAGGTTTTTTTTTTTTTTTAAATATTTTTTTATTGAGGTTACAGAAAAAGAGATACAAGTTCACATTTGCAAGACATTGTTAGGTGTGTCTATTCATGTTACACAGTAAGCAGAACATCCTAAATTAAATATCATAAATATATATATATATATATATATATCCAAGCAGTTTCCAGGTCAGCCCACCAAGAGACAACAGCCTGGGTGCAAATATAGATAGCATATATGAACAAAGGTAAATGCACTCTCAGGTCTTCCACGATTTACTTTATTGTAACGTTTTCGGGGTTCACAACCCCTTCATCAGCATAAAACAACAAGCCAAACTCAAACAATTTATAGTGCTTTAACAAACCACTCACCAAACAGGTGTTACTCCAAAGTGTGCCAAACATCGAGTGTGGAACGCATCTTGCGTTCCACTGTGCTAAAGCCTACCGGAAGTTCTATGATCTCACTTCCGGTATCGCGGCTACATAGTATTAAAGTGTAAATATTACAATTCCACATCTGCTTAATCAACTAAGTGTATATTGAACAAGAAGTGACACAAACTAAGGACTACTTAGAAAATTAATTAGAATATTACGTTAAGTGGCCAAAGTGCTATTAACGATCAGCTATTCTAGTGCTATTGTATACACAAATCACCATAGTTACTGTAGGCATGGTGATAATAAACAGACATTGATTGTGTCACCATACTATGATCTGTTACAACGTGCAACCCACTGACAACTCATATTGTGACACAACGTGATAATCATACTTAATCACAATGAAGTGTTGTTTAAAAATAACATTATATGTGTGCAAGGATATATACAAGGATTAATGCATAAACAAAAATTGTTTTTTTTTGCTGTACTTGTTATCAAATGATGTAATGTTAAATGACATTTAAATAACTTATGAATAACTTTTAAAATAAATTTGGCACTTTTCCTGATTATGTGTCTACAATCTCCCCTTGTTGGGACTAATTGTGTAAGAAAATAAATTAGTTCACTTCACAAAAATGTTGTATATATGTATCCAGACAATTATGTACTACATTTATAGTTACATACTACAAAGCCCGCTAACGATCTGCTCCCAGTTTGACAATGAAATGTCTAGGAGATTAGCTAGCTTCTATGGAAAGGAATATATGTGTATCTATCTGCAATCACTTGTAAGACTCTATGGGGTGATGTATAAGTATGGACATTGTATCAATTATAAATTCATCTTAATCACAATTGCAGATAAAATTCAACTTGGTCTATTAAAGACAGCCAAGTATAGACACATAAAGATTGTCCATCCTGTTACACCCTCGATGATTTTAGAGGTAATTTGATGGCTTCCTTCTCCAAGGTTTAAGGTGCATGGGTAGGTAATTATGCCTCAGGGCCCAGGCTTCCACTACCCCGTTGAGGGCAATTACCCCCATTAGGGTGTGTCGTAAGCGACCAGCCAACAAACCTCATTTGAGCAATGTGGCTGGAAGCTACACGTAGCCACAATGACCCTAGGTTATACCCCAGGTACGTAGCACTGCCTTGTAGGGTCAAACCAGATTTTTAAAATCTGGGGTAGTGTTTAGTCCACCTGGATGGATAGTTCCCAGTTTGAAGATCCACTGAGCTTCGCTAGCTAATCTCCTAGACATTTCATTGTCAAACTGGGAGCAGATCGTTAGCGGGCTTTGTAGTATGTAACTATAAATGTAGTACATAATTGTCTGGATACATATATACAACATTTTTGTGAAGTGAACTAATTTATTTTCTTACACAATTAGTCCCAACAAGGGGAGATTGTAGACACATAATCAGGAAAAGTGCCAAATTTATTTTAAAAGTTATTCATAAGTTATTTAAAAGTCATTTAACATTACATCATTTGATAACAAGTACAGCAAAAAAAAACAATTTTTGTTTATGCATTAATCCTTGTATATATCCTTGCACACATATAACGTTATTTTTAAACAACACTTCATTGTGATTAAGTATGATTATCACGTTGTGTCACAATATGAGTTGTCAGTGGGTTGCACGTTGTAACAGATCATAGTATGGTGACACAATCAATGTCTGTTTATTATCACCATGCCTACAGTAACTATGGTGATTTGTGTATACAATAGCACTAGAATAGCTGATCGTTAATAGCACTTTGGCCACTTAACGTAATATTCTAATTAATTTTCTAAGTAGTCCTTAGTTTGTGTCACTTCTTGTTCAATATACACTTAGTTGATTAAGCAGATGTGGAATTGTAATATTTACACTTTAATACTATGTAGCCGCGATACCGGAAGTGAGATCATAGAACTTCCGGTAGGCTTTAGCACAGTGGAACGCAAGATGCGTTCCACACTCGATGTTTGGCGCACTTTGGAGTAACACCTGTTTGGTGAGTGGTTTGTTAAAGCACTATAAATTGTTTGAGTTTGGCTTGTTGTTTTATGCTGATGAAGGGGTTGTGAACCCCGAAAACGTTACAATAAAGTAAATCGTGGAAGACCTGAGAGTGCATTTACCTTTGTTCATATATATATATATATATATATATATATATATATATATATACCTGTCGGCTAGACCTTATGAGACGTCTAGCTCCCAGAAAGAAACCTCATTGTTTTTTTTTTGTTTTTTTTGTAATTACATATATAATACAATTGTTTAACAACAGGATATATCAGCACAAAGGTACCTAAAAGCGGTACTTAATAAGATATGCTATATAAGGTAAAGTTATCAGAGGAGAGACTAGATAGAAAAAAGAAAGAATAGATTGAATAATGTAGAAGAGGATATGGGGGAAGGCAAAGAGTGGGGGGGAGGGGGGGGGCAGCAGGTCAAAGGTCACTATCAGACTGTAGCCAGCGCATGTTGTGGAAGTGTGTCCAAAATGGACCAAATGTTTGAATATAAGTCAATGAGCCCCCTATTTATGTATACTGCTGCTTCCATTGACCGCACTGTAGAGAGTATCTCTACAACTTTCCCCAACTGGGGTGCGTGAGGTTGCTTCCAGTGTATGGCAATAGCAAGCTTGGTAGCCATCAGCATGTACACAAATAGGTGTTTTAGTGGTTTATGGAGTTTGAGTATGTTAAGGTGAAGTAAATAAGTCTCTGGGCCCCTATCTGTCGGGAGAGCGAGAAGTCCGCCTAAGGCAAGGACTCTAGTCCAAAATTTCTGGATTTCAGGGAAGCCCCACCATATGTGCAGGTCATCTCCTTTTGGTTGCACCCTCTCCAGCACCTGTCAGAGGCATCAGTTGAAAATCTACATAGCCGGTTAGGCACCCAATGCCACCTCGTCAAGAGTTTGTAAAAAAGTTCAAAGAGAGTTACACTATGTATTGCCTGTCTTGTATGTGCTATAGCTCTCATCCATTCCTGGCAGTCAAAAACCTTATCAAGATCTCTCTCCCAGGCCAAAATATTATGCGTCTTCTGGAGTGTAGGGAGATCTTGTATAAACTGGTAGTAAACTCTGGGATGAGTGTCAGCCCAAACATATCTATTAAGGAGCGATTGAAAACTATCCAAATAGGTAGTGGGGAGCTGGAGGGGGAGACATCTAAACAGATATGTGAGTTTTGGGAGAATCCTCATTTTAAAGGCAGAGATCCTGCCCATCCAAGAGACTTCCTTATATCTACGGAGCAGGGGCATCTGTCTGAGGTCTCGGAGAAACTGGTCGTAATTTGTTGTTATTACATCTTTAAAGTCATGTGACAAGAAAACACCAAGATGGCGCAGGCCCTTCGGGTTCCATTTAAAATTGTGGGTATCCTGGAGGGCTTGTAGTTGGATAGTGGGAATATGGATTAGGTAAGCCTCTGTTTTAGAGACATTTAGCTTATAGAATGACAGCTTACTAAAAAGGTCAAATAGATTTAATATATGGTGGAGTGACAAAACAAGGTCAGAAAAGAAGACTGTAAGATCGTCCGCAAAGAGGCTAAGTTTCTGATGTGTCCCTTGGATATATATGCCCTTGATATCCGTGTTAGCGTGGATGGCATCAGCAAGTGGTTCAATGGCCAGGATAAAGAGGAGGGGGGATAAAGGGCATCCCTGCCGGGTGCCAATTCTAAGAGCAAAGGGTTCTGAGCAGAACCCAAAACCTCTTACCCTGGCCGTCGGCTTAGAATATAAGGCACCCACAGCTCTGCAGAAGACCTCAGGGAGACCCACTGTTTTCAGAACTGACATCAGGTACTCCCAGTGCACCCTGTCAAACGCCTTCTCGGCATCAAACGACAGGGTGAGAAGGGGTCTCATCGCTCTATTTGCCTCTGCGAACACATTTAGGAGGCAGCGCATACTATCTCTGCCCTGCCAGTTTAGAACAAAGCCTACCTGAGCTTTATGAATGAGCTTAGGGAGTAGTCGACCTAGTCTATTGGCCAGGATTTTAGAAAAGATCTTAATGTATAAATTAATGAGTGAAATAGGTCGGTAGCTTTTACAAAACATCGGATCCTTTCCCTCTTTTGGAATGGTCAATATAGAGGCTTCCAGGTATTCTTTTGGTAAGGAACCTGACTTCAAAATTTCAGTATACAGTCGTTGCAGATAGGGTATCAGGAAGGGGGCATATGATTTGAAAAATAAAGGAGTAAAGCTGTCGGGGCCAGGGGCCTTGTGTAGTCTAAGGGATTTAATGGCTTCTTTTATTTCTTGGGTAGAAACAGGAAGGGCCAAGCCATCTGCCTCATTAGCATCTAGCTTAGGAAGGCGAAGGGAAGAGAGGAAGTCGTTGATAGTCTGGGAGTCTGCTTTATGTGTTAGAGCATTAGTGTCTAAACTATATAGTTCGCTATAATAGCACATAAAGGTCTTACCAATGTCCCGAGGGGCATGCAGCATTTCCCCTGAGTAGCAAATCTTTTGGATCCGTGTAGCCTTTGTTCTGGCTCTAAGCTTGCTGGCTAAAAGTCTATCTGCTTTATTGCCTTGGTAATAGAAAAGCTTTCTGAATTGGAGTAGAGATTCCTGTGTCCAAATCGTCTCCTTGGATGTGATTTCGGATCTAATTTGGCCTATACGTAGGGCCAACGCTGGGTCGCGGTGACGTTTATTTAGTAGTTCTAAGGGTCTAAGTTCCCCGAAGAGTTGAGCTAATGTAGCCCCCCTCTCTCGTCGAAGTTGTGAAGCCTGTTTGAGGAAAGTCCCTCAAAGATAAGCCTTTAAAGCGGCCCATAGAATAGTGTCGCTAGTTTGTTTGGTATCATTGAGTTGGAGGAAATCTTGTATATCTGATGCAGTTTTTTGGGACCAAGAATTTTTAATCAGAGAGTCTGCTAGTCACCAGGATCTCCTACAGCCCTCAGGGGGTAGCAGATTCATAGTTGCCATTACCATGTCATGATCTGACCAAGGGCAAATAACTATTTTAGCCAAGCACAGTCTATCTAGGGTCCAAGTATCTGAGAACAGATAATCTATGTGAAAGTATGAGTGCTGTGCATTGGAGTACAATGTGTAGTCTCTCTCTGTTGTGTGTAGGCATCTCCAAATATCAAAATAATTGTGTCTCATGAGCAAATTACGAAATCTCCTAGATGGGAGACTTGTCGTTTTGTTGGGGTCTATGTCCCTGTGTGAGCCTCTGTCTATCGTGTGGTCTCATGTGGCATTGAAGTCACCCCCTAAGAGTACAGACCCTCACCTTAACTGTTCTACCTTCTCCAGCAGTTTTCCCAGGAATGAGGACTGTTAGGCATTAGGGGCATAGGCGTTGACCATGGTAAACAAGGAATCATTTAGGGAGCACACAACTATTAGGAATCTGCCTTCTGGGTCTCTTTCTATCGTGATGGGGGTATATTTGATATCTTGTCTTATGAGTATAGCTACTCCCTTTTTTTATTAGTGTATGAAGCAGTCTCACAGATTGGGTATAGGGTAGATCTGAGGGTGTGAGGGGACGGGTCAGTGCAATGTGTCTCCTGTATGTAGGCAATCCCTACTTTATGTTTTTTAAGTTGTTTTACCAGCAGGTTCCGTTTGGTAGGCGTATTTAGTCCCTTGGTATTCAAGGTGGAGAATGTCAGCTCAGTCATGAGAGGTCTGTTGAGGCGTAGAGATGGAATCTCTTTTGTAGACCTGCTGCTGGGGGGAGAGAGAAGGAGGGGAACAGAGAAGTAAAGGAAAGATGTAGAAGAGAGATTGAAAAGAGAGAAAAGATCACATTTTGCTGTTTCATGCTGTGTTGGAATAGGACAAGTCCATTAGTACGTACAAGCACTTACCACGGTTTCTCTGAGATCTCCATATCTGGAGGTCCAGAGTTACTCTACTATGGGTACTTTCTCAGCACCTATAAAATGGGGGGGAGTGGGAAGGGTACGGGGAGGGCCCACATCAAAGGGAGGGTGAGTTCTCAGGTTGCAAGGCTTAAACAAGTTCAGGAAGGTAAGAAGTTGTTTATACTAGATGGAGCTATCTGGGGCAGGCTGGGGTCATTACTATTCCTTAAGATTCTCAAGACGATCTTGAATAAAAAAAATTGCAAGGCAGGGACTGGGCAGCAAAAAAAGGCCAATGGGGCCCTGCAGTGTTGACTACTCGGGGTCCTATGTCTAGAGTGGGAGGAGTGAGGACTGTCATTGGGAATCCCAATGAAAGTACCGTAGAATTTGCATTGGTCTAAATGGACCCCTCATCTATCCCCCAACCGTGTCTCTCAACCCTTACAAAGCTAAATAAATGCATGTAGGGTTTTATGGACTAGGGAGGGAGTAGCAAGGAAAAATGGGGATAGAAGACCAGCCTGAGGCATTCAAGTCCAGGAGCCCTCTTAGAAGCCCTCTAATAATGTGAATAGGTCATGGATGAGGGGCCACTCTAGGAGAGTGGCACAATTTATGCCAAAGACCTAGGCAATGCTTTATGATGGGGTTGGGGGTTGAGAGAAAGTGGTTTACAATGTTTTGCGGGATCCACACTAAGTCTCGGAGCAATACATCGTGGGGTAATGAGGCCTGCTCTATTTCATTCCATCTAGGGCATTCCTTGTTAAGGCCCCAGCTTGATATGTGAGTTAACATGGCAGCCTCATAATACATCCTGAGATTGGGGAGACCAAGTCCCCCTTTATCTATCGGGGCCTGTAGAATCTTTCTAGCAACTCTGGGATGAGTGTCAGCCCAAACATATCTATTAAGGAGCGATTGAAAACTATCCAAATAGGTAGTGGGGAGCTGGAGGGGGAGACATCTAAACAGATATGTGAGTTTTGGGAGAATCCTCATTTTAAAGGCAGAGATCCTGCCCATCCAAGAGACTTCCTTATATCTACGGAGCAGGGGCATCTGTCTGAGGTCTCGGAGAAACTGGTCGTAATTTGTTGTTATTACATCTTTAAAGTCATGTGACAAGAAAACACCAAGATGGCGCAGGCCCTTCGGGTTCCATTTAAAATTGTGGGTATCCTGGAGGGCTTGTAGTTGGGTAGTGGGAATATGGATTAGGTAAGCCTCTGTTTTAGAGACATTTAGCTTATAGAATCACAGTTTACTAAAAAGGTCAAATAGATTTAATAGATGGTGGAGTGACCAAACAGGGTCAGAAAGGAAGACTGTAAGATCGTCCGCAAAGAGGCTAAGTTTCTGATGTGTCCCTTGGATATATATGCCCTTGATATCCGTGTTAGCGTGGATGGCATCAGCAAGTGGTTCAATGGCCAGGATAAAGAGGAGGGGGGATAAAGGGCATCCCTGCCGGGTGCCAATTCTAAGAGCAAAGGGTTCTGAGCAGAACCCAAAACCTCTTACCCTGGCCGTTGGCTTAGAATATAAGGCACCCACAGCTCTGCAGAAGACCTCAGGGAGACCCACTGTTTTCAGAACTGACATCAGGTACTCCCAGTGCACCCTGTCAAACGCCTTCTCGGCATCAAACGACAGGGTGAGAAGGGGTCTCATCGCTCTATTTGCCTCTGCGAACACATTTAGGAGGCAGCGCATACTATCTCTGCCCTGCCAGTTTAGAACAAAGCCTACCTGAGCTTTATGAATGAGCTTAGGGAGTAGTCGACCTAGTCTATTGGCCAGGATTTTAGAAAAGATCTTAATGTATAAATTAATGAGTGAAATAGGTCGGTAGCTTTTACAAAACATCGGATCCTTTCCCTCTTTTGGAATGGTCAATATAGAGGCTTCCAGGTATTCTTTTGGTAAGGAACCTGACTTCAAAATTTCAGTATACAGTCGTTGCAGATAGGGTATCAGGAAGGGGGCATATGATTTGAAAAATAAAGGAGTAAAGCTGTCGGGGCCAGGGGCCTTGTGTAGTCTAAGGGATTTAATGGCTTCTTTTATTTCTTGGGTAGAAACAGGAAGGGCCAAGCCATCTGCCTCATTAGCATCTAGCTTAGGAAGGCGAAGGGAAGAGAGGAAGTCGTTGATAGTCTGGGAGTCTGCTTTATGTGTTAGAGCATTAGTGTCTAAACTATATAGTTCGCTATAATAGCACATAAAGGTCTTACCAATGTCCCGAGGGGCATGCAGCATTTCCCCTTAGTAGCAAATCTTTTGGATCCGTGTAGCCTTTGTTCTGGCTCTAAGCTTGCTGGCTAAAAGTCTATCTGCTTTATTGCCTTGGTAATAGAAAAGCTTTCTGAATTGGAGTAGAGATTCCTGTGTCCAAATCGTCTCCTTGGATGTGATTTCGGATCTAATTTGGCCTATGCGTAGGGCCAACGCTGGGTCGCGGTGACGTTTATTTAGTAGTTCTAAGGGTCTAAGTTCCCCGAAGAGTTGAGCTAATGTAGCCCCCCTCTCTCGTCGAAGTTGTGAAGCCTGTTTGAGGAAAGTCCCTCAAAGATAAGCCTTTAAAGAATAGTGTCGCTAGTTTGTTTGGTATCATTGAGTTGGAGGAAATCTTGTATATCTGATGCAGTTTTTTGGGACCAAGAATTTTTAATCAGAGAGTCTGCTAGTCACCAGGATCTCCTACAGCCCTCAGGGGGTAGCAGATTCATAGTTGCCATTACCATGTCATGATCTGACCAAGGGCAAATAACTATTTTAGCCAAGCACAGTCTATCTAGGGTCCAAGTATCTGAGAACAGATAATCTATGTGAAAGTATGAGTGCTGTGCATTGGAGTACAATGTGTAGTCTCTCTCTGTTGTGTGTAGGCATCTCCAAATATCAAAATAATTGTGTCTCATGAGCAAATTACGAAATCTCCTAGATGGGAGACTTGTCGTTTTGTTGGGGTCTATGTCCCTGTGTGAGCCTCTGTCTATCGTGTGGTCTCATGTGGCATTGAAGTCACCCCCTAAGAGTACAGACCCTCGCCTTAACTGTTCTACCTTCTCCAGCAGTTTTCCCAGGAATGAGGACTGTTAGGCATTAGGGGCATAGGCGTTGACCATGGTAAACAAGGAATCATTTAGGGAGCACACAACTATTAGGAATCTGCCTTCTGGGTCTCTTTCTATCGTGATGGGGGTATATTTGATATCTTGTCTTATGAGTATAGCTACTCTCTTTTTTTATTAGTGTATGAAGCAGTCTCGCAGATTGGGTATAGGGTAGATCTGAGGGTGTGAGGGGACGGGTCAGTGCAATGTGTCTAATGTATGTAGGCAATCCCAACTTTATGTTTTTTAAGTTGTCTTACCAGCAGGTTCCGTTTGGTAGGCGTATTTAGTCCCTTGGTATTCAAGGTGGAGAATGTCAGCTCAGTCATGAGAGGTCTGTTGAGGCGTAGAGATGGAATCTCTTTTGTAGACCTGCTGCTGGGGGGAGAGAGAAGGAGGGGAACAGAGAAGTAAAGGAAAGATGTAGAAGAGAGATTGAAAATAGAGAAAAGATCACATTTTGCTGTTTCATGCTGTGTTGGAATAGGACAAGTCCATTAGTACGTACAAGCACTTACCACGGTTTCTCTGAGATCTCCATATCTGGAGGTCCAGAGTTACTCTACTATAGGTACTTTCTCAGCACCTATAAAATGGGGGGGAGTGGGAAGGGTACGGGGAGGGCCCACATCAAAGGGAGGGTGAGTTCTCAGGTTGCAAGGCTTAAACAAGTTCAGGAAGGTAAGAAGTTGTTTATACTAGATGGAGCTATCTGGGGCAGGCTGGGGTCATTACTATTCCTTAAGATTCTCAAGACGATCTTGAATAAAAAAAATTGCAAGGCAGGGACTGGGCAGCAAAAAAAGGCCAATGGGGCCCTGCAGTGTTGACTACTCGGGGTCCTATGTCTAGAGTGGGAGGAGTGAGGACTGTCATTGGGAATCCCAATGAAAGTACCGTAGAATTTGCATTGGTCTAAATGGACCCCTCATCTGTCCCCCAACCGTGTCTCTCAACCCTTACAAAGCTAAATAAATGCATGTAGGGTTTTATGGACTAGGGAGGGAGTAGCAAGGAAAAATATAACAGCAAGTTAGCAACACATTAACCAATTAAAAGATACATAATTCCTAAGTTTAAGTTGAACCTCGAAAAAATGAAAGATAATAACCTGTAGGAAATAAAAATTTGTTAGTGCAAAAAACACAGTTATAATATCTAGTCCCACACGTCCCCACGGGGCTCCGTCCATCTTTTAGTCTATTAAAGTGGGTGTGTCGATATATATCTGACCGCTTAGTGCAGAGAAAACATTGTTAACCAGTAAACTGTAAACATTTATAAACACCAAATAGCTTATCGAACAGGCAAGAAGCAAGTTTGCCTCAAGACTTCTCCATAATTAGGAAGAACAAATTGTAAAGGATACTGTAGACAACTTTGTGGAAGTCCTGAACTTGGATTCTGTCCCAAAAACTCTGAAACTTAATTAGTCTCTCTAGAAATATACCAGTTGCTAATCATCAGTCATGGGGGGGTTGCGTCTGGCGTCGGACTGTAGTCTAGAGGGCTGTGTAGGTCTGCGGGGTAGAGGTTACCATTCCAGAGTGCCAGCTCTAAAGGAGGTGGTCTTGGAGGAGGAGTCTCTTGGTCTTCTCAAGTCTCCGGAAGGAGTCCCCATTTTCCCAATAGGAGTCGAGCATCCTCAGGCGTATTGATCGTATACTGATTGTTGTCCTTAGTCACAAGTAGTTTAACTGGAAAGCCCCACCGGTACCTAATGCCTTGAATGTGAAGAATTTTGGTGTAATCCATATAGGTTCTTCGTAGGTAGATCAGGAAATATTTGAATTTGGTAAAAAATTTTGGGGAGAGTTTTGGACCTCATATCGACACTTTAGCTTAGGTTTTATTTCACAGGTAAGTATTTAATTTTAAATAGGTATTATTTAGTTTATAATTGTAAGTTTAATTTAGCTATATTTTAATTATGTTAAAGTTAGGGGGTGTTAGGGTTAGGGTTACGTTAGGGTTAGGTTTAGTGGTTAATATAGTTTAATTTATGTTGTTGCGATGTAGGGGGCTGGCGGTTTAGGGGTTAATAGGTTTATTTAGTTAATGATTGTAAGTTTAATTTAGCTCCATTTTAAATATGTAAAAGTTAGGGGGAGGTAAGGGTTAGGGTTATAGGTAAGTTAGGGTTACGTTAGGGTTAGGTTTAGGGGTTAATAGTTTAATTTAGGTTGTTGCGATGTGGGGGGCTGGTGGTTTAGGGTTTAATAGGTTTATTTAGTGGTAGTAATGTGGGAGGCCAGAGGTTTAGGAGTTAATAGTTTTATTTAATTGCAGCGATGTTGGGGAGTGGCGGAATAGGGGTTAATATATTTATTATAGTGTGGGCGATGTTGGGGTGCTGCGAAATAGGGTTAATAAGTTAGGCAGGCGTCGGTGATGTCGGGGGCAATAGATTAGGAGTGGGGTTAATGTTAGGGTTTTTGAACCGTATTTTCTTTTTCCCCATAGACATCAATGGACTGCGTTACAGAGCTTTTCTTTCCGTGATCGCAGGTGTTAGTTTTTTTCTGACCCGCTCTCCCCATTGATGTCTATGGGGAAAGCGTGCACGCGCACGTCAAAACAGCGCTTGTTTTTGGTGCAGTATGGCAGTATGGAGCTTAAAAACCCCATATCGCCCGCACAAGCCTGATTTTTTTTAAAACTTGTAATGGCAGCGCTATAGGGGATTAAATAACGCCACTTTTGTTGTGTTTGTTTTTTTCCCTATAGCGCTCAAAACTCGTAATCTAGGTGATAGTGAAGTCAAAATTATGAGTCAGTAAGTACATATGTTTTTAAACAACTTTCATTTTACTTCTGTTATCAAATTGTATTTGTTCTTTTGGTATCCATTGTTGAAGAGTAAAGCTAGGTAGGCTGATAGGAGCTCGGGAGTGTGTGTATTTAGCAGTCTATGCATCTATGTATAACATTGCTATAAACAACATTGCAAACACAGATGGCTAAAGACACATGCACGTTCCTGAGCTCAACTAGGATTGCTTTTTAAAGGGACACTGAACCCAATTTTTTTCTTTTGTGATTCAGATAGAGCATGCAATTTTAAGCAACTTTCTAATTTACTCCTATTATTAATTTGTATTCGTTCTCTTGCTATCTTTATTTGAAAAAGAATGCATCTAAGCTAAGGAGCCAGACAATTTTTGGTTCAGACCCTGGACAGCACTTGTTTATTGGTGGGTGAATTTATCCACCAATCAGCAAGAACAACCCAGGTTGTTCACCAAAAATGGGCCGGCATCTAAACCTACATTCTTGCTTTTCAAATAAAGATAACAAGAGAATAAAGAAAATTTGATAATAGGAGTAAAATAGAAAGTTGCTTAAAATTGCCTGCTCTATCTGAATAACGAAATAAAAATTTTGGGTTCAGTGTCCCTTTAATAAAGGACACCATGAGAGACCTAAAGAGATTGTGATCTTTCTGTCAGAGGGACCTCAAGCCCTGAATACGGATCTGGAGGAGTACATGAGGACACACTCTGCTGCAGGTCGATAAAAGTGCAGAAGCAGTGCTGATTGGAGGTGCAGCTGAGGTACTCCCAAGACCCTAAGGTGGCCTGTGCTGGGGTGAGGTGGGTTATGCTGCCCCACTCCTAAACGGTCTACCTGGGGTAGGAGCATACTGCATGCCGTATATAACCAGCCTCTAACCTGTGCTGAGAGAAACCGAAGTCAGCAACTTTACATCTAACATTGAGGCCTTACAGGAACCCAGGGAGAGGAACAGGAAGAAAAAAAAAAAAGGAGAAGAAAGTGTTTGCGTCCATCTATAAGTGGCCCTGGTTTTCCTTCTAGTGGTACCTGCCGTATTTGAATAAAGGGAAGGAGAGCGATCAAAGAAAAGGGCAGATAAGTACTTTTTGAAATTATCTATGTTGAAAATCTCCTCCTGTACACTCTTAAAAAAGGGGAGCTTAAAATTATAAGGAGAGAGCACAAGAAGAAAACGGCTTTTTTCCTATAAAGTTAATAAGGGGCAAATCAGTGGCAACATATTCATTGGTGGAGCTCTTTGCCTAAAAACTTCTTTCTTTTTCTTTGCTGGTGAATGCCCCCTCCCTTAACTATGGCAGATTAAAGATTCTGGTATCACCCCAATTGCTGGAAAAAAAAAAAAAAGTTAAGACACTTTGGGCACTTCAGTACTGGGGGCATTGGAAGTGACTCAGCCTGACTGATGATACAAAGATCATTCCTCTGTTGCTAAGTTAAACAGTGTTTGATGTGTTTTTTGTCCCTGCTTTGTTATTGTTTTTTTGGCATTATATTTAGGTTGTAGTGACTGGTGATGTAAACTTTAAAAGGGAAAAAAAAAAAGGTGTGAAAATAGTAACACAGTTGGATTTAGTAAATGCTTACCATTAGTATTGACATAAGTTAAAAAAAAAGAACATGAAGTACATAACAGGATGATATTATGTTTTTCTAAAAATGGCAAATGTACAGATACACTATTCTTATGGTCTGAACAAAAAGGTGTTATAATTGTATTACTTCAATTCTCTGTGCCATTTTGTCTTTGCCTATATCACGGTGGGCAGGGGAAAGTGAAAGCCTACTAATATGCTTTATGGTTATAGATAATCTAATATAAGGGAGATCGATAAAATTTCAGGGAAACTGAACAATATATGGTGTATAAATAAACAAGCTGAGCCTGTAGAAAATTGGTACTAATCAGTTAAAAATTCAGTACAGGCAAAAGGAGATAGTCAAATCATATATTGGGATATTGTATTTCACATAGCAAGTTGAAAAAGATATTTTCTGGTAATAGGCAGGAGGTTTATATCCCCTTTTCTTTTCTTTTTTTTTGTGTGTAAATAATAACTGTTGATTTCTGTATGCAAATTAGACTCCAGAGTTTTCAAGAGTTTAAACTGTGGTTTTGACGGCTATATCAAGCCTTTGCAAAGAAAGAAAGAAAAGAGAGAAAGAAAGAGAAAGAAGGAAGGAAGGGGAAAGGTAAAGGGGAGAGAGAGGGGAAGAGGGGAAGGGAAGGAAGGGATAGAGGGGGGAGAAGAAAGAGAGAAAGGAAGGAAAGGGGAAGAGGGGGAAGAAAGAGAAAGGAAAGAATAAATCAAGAATATATATTGGTCTATATTAAAACTGTGACAAAGTTAGTTAAGTTTGTATGAGTCTGTAAGATAACAGCAGTACTGCTAGAAATAATCTTAGTCTGATTCTGAAGCAGAGGTATTAGATTGAGGAACATATTCAAGTAAGGTACTAAGAGAATTTGTATTTGTGTTGTGTTTTTTTTTTTCTCCCCATCCCTCACGGTAATATTGAATTAGAGATAATTCACGTCAGTTTATAATACTGGCACTATCACTGTAGAAATATATACTAGCTGACACCTGCTTTTTTTTTTTTTATATATATATAATCAATATAATCACTTTTATTATCACTAAGTCTTTATAGTTTCGTAAATATAGTATTTGCATGATCACCTATAGGGGTATTTATTCCCCCCTCCTCACAGTCCCCCCCCTTTTTTTTTTTTTTTTCTTTTTTTTTTTTTCCTTTATTTATATTCTCTCTTTTGCATGTACGACCTATGGATAGATCTGTAGTAGCTACAAAAAATACCTCAGAAAATATGCCACCTAAACAACTAAAAAAACATTGCAATAGTATTGGTGCCCTTGATTTAGATCAAGCAGACAAAAGCCCAAATATAAATCAAAATATTAATACTGAAAGTCTGGTAAAGCAAATTTCTGACATCTTTATGCCACAATTTGATAATATAAGAAAGGAGATTGTCTCATTGTCTAATGAAGTTAAACATTTCTCCAATAGGCTCTCTGAGATGAGAATAGAATATCTGATATAGATGATTTGCAATTCAGCCAACAATCTACTCTTGACTCACAAGCAAAACTAATACAGAACTTGCAAATGCGAATTGATGACCTAGAAGATAGGTCTAGAAGGAACAATTTAAAATTTGTAGGCATACCAGAATCACAAGAATATGCAGATATTATGGAATTCATTTCTTCCGTAATACCTAAAGCGTTGGGATTCCCCTCAGATCAACTCCCACTAGCTGTTGAGAGAGCTCATAGGGTAGGCTCAATTAAAACAAAAGGTAATTCCCAAGTTCTGAAGAGACCAATTATAGCAAGATTTTTAAATTTCCAAGACAAGCATAAACTTCTTACTCTTTATCGCAAAGCGATCCCATTTGAAATGCACAATAAACAGATTTTAATATTTCAGGATTATTCCTCAGAGACGTTAAATAAAAGAAGAGAAATGTCACCTCTCTGTACTGAAATGATTGATTTAGGGATAAAAGTTACCATGATTTACCCCGCTAGACTCAAAATTTGGTAGAATTCTGAGATTACTCTGATAGACAACACAGAGGAAGCTAAACAGTTTATTAAAAAAACTAAGCAGACACAAAATTCTGATGTATAAGAACAATATGGCAATCAGGAAGTTTATAAGTTTACAAGCTGATAGATGATGTATGTATGTTTGTAGGTATGTCTTGTGTGTTTTTTTTTTTTGTTTGTTTGTTTTTTCTTCGCTCTCCTCTACTCCCCCTCCCGCCCACTATACTTTTTAACTATTAATGATCAGTACGGCTTTATCAAAATATTTTAAATAGACAAATGAAAAACTCAATTAAAATTTTATCCTGGAATGTGGGGGGAATTAACTCGCCCATAAAGAGGAAAATAATAGTATATCATCTTAAAAAATCCGCCCCCGGTATAACACTATTACAAGAGACACATCTGAATCAGATAGAAGCGGCCAAATTAAGAATGGGATGGATTGGTGAGGTAGTAGCAGCCCCGGCATTTGGTAAAAAAAGAGGAGTAGCCTGCCTCTTCAACAAAAAACTAGAATATCAGATTAAATCTCAGATAATAGATAAGGAAGGCAGGTTCTTAATTCTTAATTTATCTATACAAGAACGCAGGTTCACCATCTGTAACATCTATGCTCCAAATGATCACTGTCCACTGTTCTGGAAGAATCTTTTTGTTAAACTTTTAGACTTTATAGATTCAGAGTTGATAATTGGAGGGGATTTCAACAGCGTAATCAATCCATACCTGGATCGTTTTAAACATACCCAGATTAATAGATATCGTAGGGAAGCAGAAGGTTTAAGTAAATTTGTCAAAAGCTTGAAATTGAGGGATGTATGGAGATTACAGCACCCAGATGAGAGAGCATATACGTGCGAATCAAAATCACACAAAAAAAATTCAAGAATTGATATGTTTTTAATTAGTGAATCGCTTCTAGGTGCTGAGATTAGGACAGATATTGCTAATATCGTGATCTCGGATCACGCTATTATTTCTCTAGTAATAAGTCAGTACAAGGTCGAACAGAGTAAAAAGCTGGGGTTTTTCTTTCCCTCTTTTCTAGTATCCAATATTAAATTTAGGAATTGGATGCAAGCTAAATGGAGAGAGTTTTTCTATTTTAATAAAAATTATCTATCGAAGATAGAAACTTTCTGGGAGACCTTAAAAGCTTTTTTCAGAGGACAGATCAAGTCCTATATGATAGCAAGAAAGAAAGCCATAGGTAAGAGGGAGATTCAACTAGCTAACCAGCTCAAAAACAAGTACACAAGATATATAGAAAATCCCATAAAGCTAAATTGGTCCAATTATCAGAATGCGAAGCTAGAAAGAGAAACCTTTATAAATCAACAGGTATCAAAATCTGATGTTAATAATTATTTAAGATTTAAGAGGTTCTCACCTAAACTAGCTAAATCTATGGCCAACCTAGTAAAAAGCAAGAAAATAAATAATTTTATTGGAGCCATTAAGGTTTAAGATCAGAGATATATCTCTCCGAAATAAATTCTATCACAGTTTCATAAGTATTTTCAAACAATATATTCGGCTGATAAAATTGACTTAGAAGCAAAAAAGAACTTTTGGAAAAAGATTATTACCCCAAGGATTAAGGCAGAACAGCTTGAAGTACTGAATAAAGAGATAACAGAGGAGGAAATTGCCTCGGCAATAAAGAAAGCTGCCAATGGCAAAGCTTCAGGTCCAGATCTAATTCCAGTAGAATTTTATAAAATATTGGAGGAGGATGTCGTTTGCATTTTGGGGAGATTATATAATAGGTATTTTGTGGAAAATGTTAAACCCTCTAGGTATTTCTCAGCGGCGAATGTTACATTAATATATAAAAAGGACAAGGACGCAGAATGTTTGGACTCTTACCGTCCAATTTCCCTATTGAATTCCGACTATAAACTTATGGCTAGTATTCTGGCAAACAGACTTAAAAGTATCATAGGAGATATTATACACACAGACCAAACTGGATTTATGCCAGGTAGGACCTCACAGAAAAATATTAGAACTGCTATGTTCTTAATAGAGCAGGCAGTAACTGGAAAGAGTAAAAAGGAAAAACAAGACTCAGACTTTGCTCTACTGACAGTCGATGCCCATAAGGCTTTCGATAGTATTACCTGGGATCATCTATTTTCAGCATTGAACAGTTTTGGGATAATGGGAAATTTTTCAAACTTTATCAAATTAATCTATCAGGACCCTATTTCCTACATATTAGTTAATGGACTGAGTTCCCCAGGGGTTACACTCCAGAAAGGAACAAGACAAGGGTGTCCATTGTCACCATTACTTTTTAATATTTCATTAGACCCCTGGCAATTAGATGTAGGAATAGACTAGAAGGAGTCTTATCAGGTGATAAAAGATATGTACTGTCCCTATATGCGGACGACATCCTCTTCTATATTTGTAATTCCAGAGTAAACATACCACACATAACCAGCATAATTGATGAATTTAGTAAATTCTCAGGATACAAAATTAACTTAAAGAAATCCGAGATTATGTGGATTATTAAAAAAAGAAATAGCTTGCTCGATAATCCGTTCAAACTTGCAGAAGGGAAGATTAAATATTTAGGGATTATTCTATCAAAGAATTTAGACGACTGGTACAGTTTAAATTATGTACCTATCTGGCTGAAATGTACTGATTCTTTAAAAACCTGGGCTAAACTTCCATTGTCTCTATCAGCAAAAGTACTACTTATTAAAATGATGCTTTTTCCAAAAATTCTATTCCTCATGCAAAATATACCAGTGTTTATCCGAGCTAAAGATATCCAAAAATTTAATTCTGAATGTTCACAGTTTTTTTGGGGTAAGGGGAAACCACAGATAGGACTTAAAAATTTGGCTCATTTGACAATTGATGCCGGATTCGCCTTCCCTAATCTAAAAGTATATAACTTGGTCTGTCTTGCAAAAATAGCGCTAGACTGGATATCGGGGGTAGAATATGTAACTAATTACCAAAATGAGGAAAAGGCGATAGCCCTCCTATCCTTGAAAGCCTTACTACACTATCCAGTTTCGAGATCAATGAAAAAAGCTAAGTATAAGTACACAATTCAAAACATAACTTTGGCATGGAAAAAATATGCCAAATGCTGCAAGTAAACTTTAAAATATCACAGTATTTACCTATAAGGGGGAATCCCGACTTTATAAGTGGGATGGAATCAAGTGTATTTAGTGATTGGACTAGGAAAGGACTAGTCTGGATCAGCCAGTTAATTGATTACCAAACAATGACTGTTAAACCTTTTGAATTTCTGACCAAAGAATTTAAGCTGGAAAAAAGGCAATTCTATGCATATTTACAGGTACGACATTTTATTGATAGTAATAATCTAACAGCGGAGAGTCCAAATAATTTGAAAGACATAGACACAATTATTAGAATTTATTGTTCAGGGAATCCTTCCATTTCCTACATGTACAGAAGTATTATGTCCTTACAGGCTAAAGCCAAAATTAGAATACTCCATGCAAAGTGGTGTGAAGATGTTAGGGAGATTAATTCAGATCTTTTTAGAAAAAGTTTAGTTCTGATTACAGACTACTCCCGAGAGATTTCATTTAGAGAATCCCACATTAAATTATTAAATAGAGCATACCTTACTTCCCGATCGATGTCGAAGTGGAAGAATGTACAAGCTATTAAATGCACAAGATGTAGTGCCCTGGACACCGATTTGATACATGCCTTTTTTTCTTGTCCTAAAATATACAATTTTTGGTGTAAGGTAGAATATTGGCTGAACAAACTTATACCGAATAAAATAAAGTTAAGCCTAGAACTAATAATATTTCTGGCACAACAGACAATGATCCGCAATAAACAACTAATTAACACAGCTATCTTGGTGGCGAGACAACTAATTCTTAGAAATTGGAAAGCAAAGAACGCACCTAGCATAGCTACATTCGCAAAGGAAATGTTACTTCAAATGACACTAGACTTTAAAGACCACTTGATCTTTCTGGAGAGTAAAATAAATTCACTGCTGATAAAATGGGAGAAGTTTCTATTATCCCATTCGTGTGATATACAAAAACAAATAATCTCACCACTGCAGGACTCGCCGACATTTCAACAGTTAACCTTGTTAAATAAATACCAACATTTGGCAACATGACTATGTATAAAGAGAACCATGGATAATTAGGGAGGAGGGAAGTAGGGGAGAGGAGTTGGTTTTAATTATTTATGTTTCTCTGTGTTTTTTTTTTTTTTTTACATATATGTATCTGTATTGATTGTAGATAGAGTCTTATCATAAAGGAAAAAGACCAAAAGTAAGACATACGATCTGAGGAAGATTATAGACAATTCAGCTACCCCTGTAATATTAAATTTTCTATAAGAAGGGTTTCCTCTGTAGTTGTAGAGTATCAACAGGCTACTTGATTGATTGAGGAGGTAGAGTAGAAAGGCAAAAACACACCTGAATATAGGATGTTGATTTATAAATTAAGACTTAATCTATATGAAATAGTACCCTGCTACTTCAAAATCAGTGTAAGCACCCTGCGAGGTGAAATGTGAGCCTAAGATGTTGGGCTAAATTTTTTTTGGTATACCCTGCGAGGTGAAAGGTAAGCCGAATTGTAAGGCAGTTACTTTTGATTTTGGTAAATAAATAAATGTTTAAAAAAAAAAAAAAAAAATTGATAACAGAAGCAAATTGGAAAGTTTTTTTTATTTACATTTAATGCTCTATCCAATCTATTTAAGTTAAAATTTGACTTTACTGTTCCTTTTAAAGCTAGCACTACACCCACGTGCACATGAACAATTGTTTACTGAGTCATAAAGCAAGATAGCATAGAAAGAGCTAGCAAGCAAGCATTAGTAAAGTAAAGCCCGTATGTTTTTGAAAGTGTTCATTTTCTCTAGACAATCACTTGGCCATGAAATTTTATTTAGTCCACAGCCAAAAGACTACTACTAAATATACCTGAGGGACTTTATTATGATTGGATACCTAGGGTTGGGTAGCGTTCAGAAAAAGTAATAAATAATAAACTTATGCCACTAATGTAAAAGATGTATTTTATAGAGATGGTTGACAGGAAGAATTCTAACTTAGAGCACGTTTTAACGATAGAATATTTCTGTGTAACTTTAAATACTTATATACTTGCAAATGAAACTACAGCATTGCCACAGCTGTTTTGCTCTAATTTTTCATTCACAGTATATTGTGGGTAAACTAGGTGGGAATTTAATTTTCCTCATGCATGCTAAAATGTTAATGGGAATTAAATGTTCTTACATTCTTGAATTCTGAGTTCTAGCATTATAATTATAATAATACAAATTAATTTAGGATCTAAGTAAAAATACAAATGCTAATGGATTTTTACCAGACATTCAGAGGCTCCACATCTCATTTCCTTATTAACGTTTGCTTCAAACTATCCTGTTATTTCACCTTAAATACCCTCAGTGCTATGCCCACCCTTTTTGCAATTTCAATATTGCAGTCTGAACATATTCTTTATTATTTATTTTGCTATCAGAATTAGAGCAGCTTGTTATGAATAAGGATTCATTTCTAACTCTTACATTTGCATGTTCTTAATATCGATTTCAAACTCATTTAAATATAAAGGGTACTATCTTAATAATATATTTTAAGTATAAAATCTGAATTCATTTTAAAACAATAAAATATTATCAAAAATAAACTCTAGAAGTGCATGCATTGTTTGCAATCAAACAAGTTCCTTAATCTCTTGGCTGCAATAAATAGTTACATAATAGCATTGCAGCTAATTAGATAAGAGGAGTTGAGCCAAGAAGCTTCTCAAGAGAAGCCAGTTAACCAAAACTATTATGCTACCTCAGCTGTGAGTATCTTAAAAGTTTAGTACAATTAAGTTTGAGCTCTGTAACATCCATAATAAAAAGTTCTTCAAGAGCACTAGAATTTTGGACACTGGCAAAAGTTAAAAATCACTGTTAAGTAAGCCGGTATTTCTCAATTCCAGTCCTCAAGGAATCTTAGCGGGCTAGATTTCAAGTATTTCCCATAGGTAATTTATTAGCTCAGTTGTTGTAACAGTACCAACGTTACTCAATCATGGAAATAATTAGCATTTGGCCTTTTAGAGTTTCCTGAGGACTAGTACTGAGAAATACAGCACGAAGCTGTACCAGCTTGCAGTATATTCTACTGCATTTTTTTTTAGAATAGCTACACATAGGCAGACATTTTTTTCATTTTAGATAAAAATGAATTATGCTCAGAAGAAAGCACTTTAAGCTAATCATCTTCTTTATTTATGGTCAACACAAATGTGTAAAACCCCAAATAGATCCACCAGTTCTCAGATTTCTATTTCAGTTGTACACAAAGGAATCAATATTTTAGTTATCCTATTCAGGGGGAGCATATTGGAGACTTTTTAGAAATGTGAAGAGAGGGACCTAATAGAGTTGTCACAGATGTCTAAGAACTTGGTTTCTAATCTGTCCAAAGATGAGACGTTAGCATTGAGAGGTTTGAAGGAGAATAATGATTTGGTAATCAAAATGGCTGTTTAGAGGGGTAGTATTGTAGTATGGATTAGGAAAGTTTATTTCAAGGGTGCCCTATGGCAACTAGAAGACCCCTCTAATTATCAAATTCTTAATCATTATCATTATTAGATTTCAAATATCCCTTAGAACTCTTTTGGACAATGGTTTACATTCAGTTTTTTTTAGATCAGGATACTTTTGATTTTATGAATATACAAAATCCAGTAATACCAGTTTTTCACATAATACAGAAAGCACATAAATCTTTGGAAGATTCAAGGGTAGACCAAACGTCTCAGGTATTGGCTTCCTATGTGAACCACTATCACAATGGCTTGACAGCATCTTACAACCTTTATGGCGAGATTACAAGTGGCAAGCTAATTAACACTCCGATTCGAGCATTAATTGTGCTAGATGTAACTTTTTGGCACTCATCAGGTTGTGCTCATATTATGAGTCAAAAGTAAACTGTTTTCTCTAACGTGCTAACCTGACAAGTAGAAAAAGCCAAACTTAAAATGTCTTGTATGCTTTCATGTATTCCCCCATAAGAGTCAAACCTGCGCAAACATGATTGCATATTCTCAAGTGCACAAACCCAACATAAAAATATGAATATTTCACATACTAGTGTTCTGCACATAACAGAACATGTACTATTTATTCATAAACACATATTTCTTCATATGTCTGATGTTTTTTTGTATAATATACCTGTATATCACACACCATCTTTGGGCTTGGTAGGGGAAATACAGTGGGAATCCACAGATTATTGGTTGTCAGTTGATATGACTTAAATATACTACTCGTTCCCATTCAATCAAGGTTTGACAGTGTTATAAAGTTTTTTTATGTTATTACACTGAGTACAGTATTGATTTTCAGAGGTATTTAATTCATGTGACAGAATATTTACTGAAACATAATTTCTTCTCCTTTGAGGATTCTTACTAAATCCAGAGGTGTATGACTGTTATGGAGGCCAAATTTGCCCTCTCATACACCAACCTGGTGGGAAGTGGTCCACATTTTTGGAGACGGAAACACCATCAAGGATCAGATTATATTTTACCAGAGTTATATAGACAACCTCTTGTTCATTTGGAGAGGAGATTTATCTATATTTATTTTGTAAAGTATCCTAATAATAAATATATTGGCATGATATTTACAGCTGAATGTCAAACATATTCAATTAATTACTTATATGTAACTTTTATGGTTTTTTGTGAAACAGGAAAAATCCTTGCTTCCCTGTATTAAAAACTTATTTTCGGATAAAACGGTCCTTCAAGGGAAAAGTTGTCACCCTTGATATGTTACATACTATGTGGCAAAAGGACAGTTTATTAGAATGAAGAGATGCTGTACTATAGATTCTGACTACCAAGAACAGAGTGAAGCATTAATATCTAATAAGTCAGTTAACATATGTGTGTAATTACATGGAAATGGTCATGTGACTTTGAAGTAACCAATGAAGAGCAGGCAATGTTTTTAAGTTATGTTTATACTATGAAGTGACATTAGCATCTATGAGAAAGGTCACAGTTGAAAGACACCAGAGGCGTTCAGGCCAGCGTGTATTTTGTTTTTATGTGATCAAATAAATTTGTGTGTTTTTACTATACTGGGAGTTCGGACTTTAATATCATTATTTTTTACTCATCTTCTGTCTGAGCACCCCACTATTTGTATCCCTCTATGGGCCAGATTACATGTGTAAAGGTAAGCTTTTTTTGAGTGTCGGATATTGCATAATTATGATTTTACATGTTTTCATCTACTTAACTGCCAAGAGCTCCAATACATAGATAGATAGATAGATAGATAGATAGATAGATAGGTAGATAGATAGATAGATGATAGATAGATATGTATTTAAATACAAATTTATACATATAAAAACATAAATAAATATGTATTGTAATACAAGCCAAACACCCGACACGCACAGATGAGATAAACCCCTTTTCGCTCACGCATAACTGTAAGCATACTACTTGTAATCTGGCCCTATATTATCCATACACTGCTTAGACAGTGATTCTATACTGGACTTTTTGCCTGGATTTACTGTTTGGTTATGAAGCTTTAATGTGTTTAGCTCCAGTTGGAGGCATGGCTGACAAGTGAGTGGATGGATACGGAGAGGCCTCAAATGTTTGCTGTTCATACATGGGGCACTCATAACTAGTTGGCAGCAGTGTTACTCGATGATGAGACTGACTCCTCTCCGGATAGTGGCTTATCATGCTGCATGGTGGTGCAGAGTTGTGGACTAACAGAGAGGGATTTGAGTCCAGTGGCCTCAGAGAGTGAAGATTGCTTCTTATAACACAGTACAGGGACTGACCAATATAATCATTCAACTGAGGAGCAGCAACTGAACCACAGATTTTCCAGATATCCAGTATCAGATAAGTGCCTTTGCATCCTAATAAACTTTTTTTGTCTTGAGTACCTTGCACTTTAGATTCATACATTTACTTCTTTATTTATGGTCAAATAACACATGTAAAACACCCTCATTGATCCACCAATTTCACTAAGGGCCCGCTAACCTAAAGCTCTCCATTTAGATGAGATGATCGAAAGTGATTCTCCAGCACTGCAAGATCTCTCACAAGTTTATAGAAAGACACATTATTCTATACTTCTGTAAGGGTCATTCCCTGCATTTCTGGATGTGGAGAGACAAGCCCAGTTCAATAAAGCACTGCATGATATGAGATTATTGTTACATTTACACTTTGTGCTTTGTATTTTAAATTATTTTAGACTACAGGTTATGAATTTTTGTGTCCTACTAATTTGCCCTGATTGAGAAGGACATTTGCCACTGTTTTAGTGAAGTAGAAGGAAAATCCTTTTCAAATACAACAAGTAAACATTGATTTATTCAGGACAGGAACATCAATTTAAAAAAGTAAAACATTTTTATTAATATACCCTTTAAGTGTAAAGTAAGACTAATACATTTACTTTATTTTATTAGCTAGGGGATATATTCAAGTTCATTAAAAGAGATTTGAGTAATGCTTTGCTTAGGGTTTCCAGATTCAAAGTCATTCTATTCTAATTAAAATTCAGTTTTCATGTTTTTAAGTTTCCTTGCCCACATTTGTTGTTTTTGGAGGGGTTTGTTGTTTGTATTTTTCTGTCATTATTAGTCCATAAGAGGTGCTGCCACTTTAATTAGCAATTCTGCTCAAATTACCTGTACAATATAACAGAAAAATCTGGTTAAACACATGAAATACTACAAGAAACAGGTGTTTTAATATCTTAGAAGAGGGAGTTTTCAATGAGTTTCACGTGCCTTCAGCAAAAGGTTTAAGGCTAAAGTAAAACTAAAATATAGTTGCTAATTGTTATTTATCACATGCCTGTAAACGTTCGAATTTGCCATTTATGGGCGTGCTATAAATTAGCACTCCACTTGTAATCTAGCCCTTAATGTATTTTTTAAATAAAAAATAACTGCACAATTTTTAGGCGTTAAAGTTGGCGGGTGTGGGGTGTTAGAGAAAAAAGTGCCTTTACATTGCGGTCTATGGGGAACTGTGTGTTTCCTGTAAATATATATGAATATGTTTATATACATATACTGTATTTATATGTTAATATGTATATATACACATATTAACACATAAATATATATGTATATAAACATATACATATATATTTAAGATCTGCTGCCCATTGCTGCGTGAATCACCGCCTTCGCTGCTCTAGGTTATCATGCCGTGTCTCACGGCATGAGAACGAGGCTCCAATTGGAGCATAAGGAAGCACTCTTGTGAGCAGAATGCTTCTTTGCAATGTGAACGCGGCATTGCGTTTGCATTGCGTTTGCATTGCACCTAACTTGTAATACCAGCGCACATTTGCATGCGTTGGTATCACTAAGTAGAGCACAAATATTGCCCTCGTGAAAGCTATATTTTGTTCTCCAATTGTTATCTTGCCCTTAATCTGACTAAATTACAAAATACTAATTTTCATGTGATGTACAAAAAATATACAATCTTTTGCCTGATTCTACTTGTGGTGTTGTGTTTAATATTAGAGTACAGCACACATCCAATCACTTGAATTACAAGACATAAATTATATTGCATTTCTTTTGTATAAGCATAAACATATTAGATGGCTTGAAGCATGTGAACACAATTGTAAGCAAATAATCGCGTACACATGCAACATATCTTTTTTAATCTTGCTGTTTATTACAATCCTAAATAGAAATTCTGATGTTTCTTTAATATGTTGTCTATAAGTTTCATAGTATGGAGATGTGATTTAAAAATAAATATACATAAATAAAAATAAATGGCAAATGAAATAAAGTGAAATGTACTTTCAAGGAGTCAAGGCTATTGAATCAGAAAATTCAAAATTCCTTAAAAATTCTGCTTGAGCAATATTTGCTAATGGATTGTAATACACCTTTCTCTCAATGCAAAGTATTTTTAATGTTAAAATGTATTGTAAATAAGAAAGTAAAAGAAACCTTATAACAGCACTCTTAGTCAATTTAACTTTTTTACTGTGCTATTATAGTTCACATACACTGAAACAATCCTACTGTGCACAGTTTACATAAAGCCTATATTATCATCATAATAATAATAAGGTGGTTAAATACATATCCCACCATAAAAGCACCAAATTACATACACGGAGATGAATAAGTGCAACTTAATATAATAACTCACATCCAATATTTGTAATTGCAGCAATTTGTTTTATACTTATCGTAAAGTGCCCACAATGAAGAATCAGTTGCGTAAACCGTGGAACTGAAAAAAGGCTGATCCACAATACCGTCCACAGGGTTAAATTGTAAGTCCCATAATCCGTAAGGAAGAGAATACAGGCAAATCTTTGTATCCTCCCCTCGCATTATTATAATTCCTCGGTTGTGAAGTTCACCAAACAGTCCTAAATAAACACAATCTTTGTTGTGCACCTGCAGTTATCAGTGTAGGTGATCCTGGAATGGGTATGTAAATCTCAGACACGGCCGGAAACCAGGTCACCCCAGTAAAAACTAGCCATGGAGAAATCGAGTGTAGTTATACCGATACCTTCTCCTTCTACACTTACACTCTGCTTTGGCTGTCCGGCATGCACAAATCCATAAATGAGATTTAAAGTGGACTGCAAACTGCAATAATTTGTTGTGACATTCCTCCTTGTACTCAAATTCAACTTGAGTTAGTATTAATAGCCGACGTACGTTTCACCAAAGATTTGGCTTCATCCGGGCTAGTATATTTATCATTTCCCTTTTTTAAGGTTGATCGATGTGTAACCGCCTCCGGAATTTTTGCCTGTGAATATAGGTTCCTATCTAACAGTATGTTGCATAGTTGTAGCAAAGAGAAAATCGTTGCCAACATTAAAACAATGTAACTATCTATGCTGACATATTTTTATTTTCATTCATAATTGGTGTGCAATAATGTGTAGCTGTATGGTTTCCTTAAAGGGACAGTGATAATACTCTCTTAACTCTGATCCTTTTGAAATATCTATGTTATCCTACAAATTTATAGAAAGTGACCAAAATTATTTTCTTCATTAAGACCATTTGGTGCTAGCTTCTCTAAATTAAAGATCAACTTACTTTCATGCTGGAGCAATATTCTATCCACATTGCCCCCTCTAATTCCCAGGTTAACCCCCCAATAATCCTGAAGTCACGTGAAGAAGAGTTATGATACTCTAAGAAATGTCTCGCTATACTAGACATCAATACCTCATGTTCAATATCTTGTAGGTGTTCTAGTGTGTGGTCTCTGAGGGCTCTAGTGGTCTTACCCACATAATAAAGGGGGCATGTTTTTGTAATGTTAATCCCAAATAGAAAATCTGTAAAACCAGAATATATGTTAAATCATCAATCAGCCAATAGGATTGAGCTTTCATCCTATTGACTGATCCAATCAGCCAATAGGATTGAGCTCACATTCTATTGGCTATTCCAATCAGCCAATAGAATGTGAGCTCAATCCTATTGGCTGATTGCAACAGCCAATAGGATTTTTTTACCTTTAATTCCTATTGTCTGATAGAATTCTATCAGCCATTCGGAATGTAAGGGAGGTCATCTTGGATGATGTCACTTAAAGGGAAACTTCATTCTACAGCAGCTATCGGAAGAAGAGGATGCTCTGCGCCGGATGTCTTGAAGATGGACCCGCTCCACGTCGGATGGATGAAGATAGAAGATGCCGTCTGGATTAAGACTTCTGCTCGCTTGGATGAAGACTTCTGCCGGCTTCGATGAGGACTTCTGCCCGCTTGGATGAAGACTTCTGCTGGCTTCGATGAGGACATCTGCCCACTTGGATGAAGACTTCTGTTGCCTGGATGAGGATGGATGTCCGGTCTTCGAAAACTGTAAGTGGATCGTCGGGGGTTAGTGTTAGTTTTTTTTAAAAGGTTAATTGGGTGGGTTTTATTTATAGCTTACGGTTTGGGCAATGTAAAAGAGCTAAATTCCCTTTTAAGTGCAATGCCCATCCAAATGCCCTTTTTAGGGCAATGGTTAGCTTATGTTTATTTAGATTTTTATTTGGGGGGGTTGGTTGGGTGGGTTTTACTGTTGGGGGGTGTTTGTATTTTTTTTAACAGGTAAAATAGCTGATTTCTTTGGAGCAATGCCCCGCAAAAGGTCCTTTTAAGAGCCATTGGCAGTTTAGTGTAGGCTAGGTTTTTTTTTATTTGGGTGGGCTTTTTTATTTTGATAGGGCTATTAGATTAGGAGTAATTCCTTTTTATTTTTCATAATTTCGTTTTTATTTTGTGTAATTTAGTGTTTATTTTGTTTTTGTAATTTAGATAATTGTATTTTATTAATTTAATTTATTTTATTTGATTGTAATGTTAGGTTCTAGTGTAAGGCAGGTTAGGTTTTATTTTACAGGTAAATTAGTATTTATGTTAACTAGGCAGTTAGTAAATAGTTAATAACTATTTACTAACTAGTCTACCTAGTTAAAATAAATACAAACTTACCTGTGAAATAAAAATAAAATCTAAGCTAGCTACAATATAACTATTAGTTATATTGTAGCTAGCTTAGGTTTTATTTTATATGTAAGTATGTATTTAGTTTTAAAAAGGAATTATTTAGGTAATAATTGTAAGTTTTATTTAGATTTATTTTAATTATATTTAAGTTAGGGGGTGTTAGGGTTAGGGTTAGACTTAGACTTAGGGTTACGTTAGGGTTAGAGTTAGGTTTAGGGGTTAATATATTTATGTAGTGATGTGGGAGGCCAGAGGTTTAGGGGTTAATAGTTTATTTTATTATATTTCATTGTGGGGGGCTTGCGATTTAGTGGTTAATAGGTTTATTAGCAGAATAGGGGTTAATAACATTTAAATAGTGTTTGCGATGCGGGAGGGTGGCGGTATAGGGGTTAATAGGTTTATTATAGTGTTGACGATGTCGGGGAGCGGCGGAATAGGGGTTAAAACATTTTTTAAGTGGCGGTGATGTCTGGAGCGGCAGATTAGGGGTTCATATTTTTATTTTAGTATTTGCGATACAGGAGGACCTTGGTTTAGGGGTTAATAGGTAGTTTATGGGTGTTAGTGTACTTTGTGACAGTTTAGTTATGAGTTTTATGGTACAGCTTTGCAACGTAAAACTCATAACTACTGACTTTAGATGGCGGTATGGATCTTGTCATTTTAGGCTGTACCGCTCACTTTTTGGCCTCACATCAGAACTTGTAATACCGGTGCTATGAAAGTCCCATTGAAAAAGGATTTTTTTAAAAGTGTGGTACTGACGTTGCGTGACGACCAAAAAGGTATACCTATTCTGACAAGACTTGTAATAGCGGCGTTAGGGAAAAAGCATTGTTATGAAGCATAACAATGCGTTTTCCCTCATAATGCAAAACTCGTAATCTAGCTGTTATATTTTTATTTTATTGTTTTTCATTATGTTTATTTGAAAATTATAAGAAATAGTAGCAAAGTTCAATAAGGATTTAATTTGCTATGGAGATAAATATATTAATGAACACACTGTTTGCTTTGAGATTACATGATAAATTATCTGAATCAAACAGCTTAGTTAATGTAATAAAATATTTAAAACTAATGTCAGATAATTCTAATTAGATGCTCCAATCTTTAAATTAAGCAGAATAAGATAAAAAATAATGTGTTAATTAACAGGCCACAACATTTTTACTTACAATTTGACTAAATAGAAATATGTTAAAAGTTAATATTTTATAGAAACTATTGGGTAGATTTAGAGTTCTGCGTTAGGGTTAAAAAGCAACGTTAAGGGGTCCTAACGCTGCTTTTTAACGCCCGCTGGTATTTAGAGTCAGGCAGGAAAGGGTCTACCGCTCACTTTCTTTCTTTCCGCGACTCAAGGCTACTGCAAATCCCCTTACGTCAATTGCGTATCCTATCTTTTCTATGGGATTTGCCTAACACTGGTATTACGAGTCTTGGAAGAAGTGAGAGGTAGAGCCTCTACCGACAAGACTCCAACCGCAAAAACAAGTCAGTAGTTAAGAGCTTTATGGGCTAACGCCGGAACATAAAGCTCTTAACTGCTGTGCTATAAAGTACACTAACACCCATAAACTACCTATGAACCCCTAAACCGAGGCCCCCCCACATTGCAAACCCTATAATTACATTTTTAACCCCTAATCTTCCAACCGGACATCGCCGCCACCTACTTTATCCCTATGAACCCCTAATCTGCTGCCCCTAACATCGCCAACACCTATATATTATATTTATTACCCCCTAATCTGCCCCCCCAACGTTGCTGCCACCTACCTACACTTATTAACCCCTAATCTGCCGACCGGACATCGCCGCCACTATAATAAATGTATTAACCCCTAAACTGCCGCACTCCCGCCTCACAAACACTATAATAAATTTTATTAACCCCTAATCTGCCCTCCCTAATATCGCCACCACCTACCTACAATTATTAACCCCTAATCTGCCGCCCCCAACATCGCTGCTACTATAATAAAGTTATTAACCCCTAAACATAAGTCTAACCATCACCCTAACACCCCCCTAATTTAAATATAATTTAAATTAAACAAACTAAATTTACTATAATTAAATAAATTAATCCTATTTAAAACTAAATACTTACCTATAAAATAAACCCTAATATAGCTACAATATAACTTATAGTTACATTGTATTGTAGCTATCTTAGGATTTATATTTGTTTTACAGGCAACTTTGTATTTATTTTAACTAGGTACAATAGCTATTAAATAGTTAATAACTATTTAATAGCTACCTAGTTAAAATAATTACAAAATTACGTGTAAAATAAATCCTAACCTAAGTTACAAATACACCTAACACTACACTATCATTAAACTAATTAAATAAATTACCTACAATTATGTAAACTAAAATACAATTAAATAAACTAAACTATAATACAAAAAAAAACACTAAATTACAGAAAATAAAAAAAGATTACAATAAGTTTAAACTAATTACACCTAATCTAAGCCCCCTAATAAAATAAAAAAGCCCCCCAAAATAATAAAATGCCCTACCCTATCCTAAATTACAAAGTAATCAGGTCTTTTACCAGCCCTTAAAAGGGCTTTTTGCGGGGCATTGCCCCAAAGTAATCAGCTCTTTTACCTGTAAATAAAAATACAATGCCCCCCCCAACATTACAACACACCACCCACAAACCCCTACTCTAAAACCCACCCAATCCCCCCTTAAAAAAAACTAACACTACCCCATTGAAGATCACCCTACCTGGAGCCATGTTCACCCAGCCGGCATGATGGGCCAGAAGTGGAAATCCAGAGCGGCAGAAGTCTTCATCTGATCGGGGGGAAAGAAGAGGTCCTTCAAGCGGCAGATGTCTTCATCCAAGCGGCATCTTCTATCTTCAATCAACCGGAGCGGAGCAGAGCCATCTTGAATCCAGCCAACGAGGAGCCATCCTCTTCTTTTCCGATGTGATAACAGCAAATGAAGGTTCCTTTAAATGACGTCATCCAAGATGGCATCCCTCGAATTCCGATTGGCTGATAGGATTCTATCAGCCAATCGGAATTAAGGTAGGAAAAATCTGATTGGCTGATGCAA
The DNA here is from genome assembly GCF_027579735.1 of Bombina bombina. NCBI lineage: Eukaryota > Metazoa > Chordata > Amphibia > Anura > Bombinatoridae > Bombina > Bombina bombina. Next base: position 693,388,309 of record NC_069501.1, read on the forward strand.
TCAGCCAATCAGATTGAAGTTCAATCTGATCAGCCAATCAGATTAAACTTCAATCTGATTGGCTGATTGCATCAGCCATTCAGATTTGTCCTACCTTAATTCCGATTGGCTGATAGAATCCTATCAGCCAATTGGAATTTGATGGATGCCATCTTGGATGACGTCATTTAAAGGAACCTTCATTTGCTGTTAGGACATCGGAAGAAGAGGATGGCTCCACGCCGGCTAGATTCAAGATGGCTCCGCTCCGGTTGATTGAAGATAGAAGATGCCGCTTGGATGAAGACATCTGCCGCTTGGAGGACCTCTTCTTCCCCGATCGGATGAAGACTTCTGCTGCTACGGATGTCCACTTCTGGCCCATCGGTGCCCGGCTGGGTGAACACGGCTCCAGGTAGGGTGATCTTCAATGGGGTAGTGTTAGTTTTTTTAAGGGGCGATCGGGTGGGTTTTAGAGTAGGGGTATGTGGGTGGTGGGTTGTAATGTTGGGGGGGTATTGTATTTTTATTTACAGGTAAAAGAGCTGATTACTTTGGGGCAATGCCCTGCAAAAAGCCCTTTTAAGGGCTGGTAAAAGAGCTGATTACTTTGTAATTTAGGATAGGGTAGGGCATTTTATTATTTTGGGGGCTTTTTTATTTTATTAGGGGGCTTAGATTAGGTGTAATTAGTTTAAACTTATTGTAATCTTTTTTTTATTTTCTGTAATGTAGTGTTTGTTTTTTTTTGTATTATAGTTTAATTTATTTAATTGTATTTTAGTTTACATAATTGTACATAATTGTAGGTAATTTATTTAATTAGTTTAATGATAGTGTAGTGTTAGGTAAGGTTATTTGTAACTTAAGGTTAGGATTTATTTTACAGGTAATTTTGTAATTATTTTAACTAGGTAGCTATTAAATAGTTATTAACTATTTAATAGCTATTGTACCTAGTTAAAATAAATACAAAGTTGCCTGTAAAATAAATATAAATCCTAAAATAGCTACAATGTAACTATTAGTTATATTGTAGCTATATTAGGGTTTATTTTATAGGTAAGTATTTAGTTTTAAATAGGATTAATTTATTTAATTATAGTAAATTTAGTTTGTTTAATTTAAATTATATTTAACTTAGGGGGGTGTTAGGGTTAGGGTTAGACTTATGTTTAGGGGTTAATATTTGTAGGTAGGTGGCGGTGATGTTAGGGAGGGCAGATTAGGGGTTAATAAAATGTATTATAGTGTTTGCGAGGCGGGAGTGCGGCGGTTTAGGGGTTAATACATTTATTATAGTGGCGGCAATGTCCGGTAGATTAGGGGTTAATAAGTGTAGGTAGGTGGCGGCGACATTGGGAGGGCAGATTAGGGGGTAATAAATATAATATAGGTTTTGGCGATGTTAGGGGCAGCAGATTAGGGGTTCATAGGTATAATGTAGGTTGCGGGGGGGTCCGGAGCGGCAGATTAGGGGTTAATAAAAATGCAGGTGTCAGCAATAGCGGGGGCGGCAGATTAGGGGTTAATAAGTGTAAGATTAGGGGTGTTTAGACTCGGGGTTCATGTTAGGGTGTTAGGTGTAGACTTAGAGAGTGTTTTCCCATAGGAAACAAAGGGGCTGCATTAGGAGCAGAACGCTGCTTTTTTGCAGGTGTTAGGGCAGTGCTTTCCAAACTGTGTGTCGGGGCACACTAGTGTGTCGGCAGCAGTGTGTAGGTGTGTCCCTGCTTCAGCACAATTTTTCTTAAATTTATTTAATAAAATATTTTTTTTTTTGGTTTCTGACTTTCCGCCTGCCTGCTACGCATATCACATGGTTGACATGTGATTGATACCTAGGAGGTTACAGATCATCTTAACCTATTGGCGCAGCTCAGTGGGATCTGAAACTATTCCCATTGGCGGCTTTGGCGGCACATTGGCTCCTGACTGCACATGTAGTCTCCTTAATTGGCTCGTGATTGCATGTGTAGTCAGTGAGTGGGACAGCAGTGTGTTTGCAGCGTGGGCAGTAGTCAATCGGACTCACCGAGCACTGAGGGAGGCAACTTAAATGCTGAGCTGAAGTCAGAAGTCAGTGGGGTTTTTTTTTGCAACTAGCTCCCAGTAGTGCATTGCTGCTCCTGCTCTTGATATATGGATAGGAAGGGGAAGCGTAAAAGTACTTGATGATGAAATGCGAGTGTCTTTATCTAATATTCCACCAAATATTCAGAAATTGTGTTCATCCCATCAACCTCATACATCCCATTAAAATAGTAAGTAGATTTTTTTTTAATTCTTGCACATACTTACATACTGTTACTTGTAAATACATTTAGTTATTATACCATTTATGTATGTGTCCGTATCTCTTAAAACAAGTTAGTTTAAAATCCTGTTTGCCAGTACAACTGAATTACTGTGTCGCGAAATTATGTAGGTCTAAAAAGTGTGTCGCCAACATGAAAAGTTTGGAAAGCTCTGTGTTAGGGTTTTTTTCAGCCAGCTCAGCCCCATTGTTTCCTAAGGGGATATCGTGCACGAGCACGTTTTCCAGCTTACCGCTACCGTAAGCAACGCTGGTATTGAGAGTTGAAGTGGAGCTAAATTTGCCTCAACGCTCCCTTTTCTGAGTCTAACGCAGCCATTCAGACAACTCGTAATACCAGCGTTGTCTTAAGGGTGCTCTGAAAAAAAAGTCTTGCTAGCACCGTTGGTCTTTACCTACAAAACTCTAAATCTAGGTGTATATTCTTATAATATAAAGCATTATCTTTTAATGACATTTTAGTGGAACTTCTTGACATGTAACTATGGTCTCATTCTTGTTTTTTAAATTAAATAAGTTAAAGGTCTATAAATATGTTGCCTTTTTTTGTTTGTTATATTAAATTTCCTCCACATGATTTGCCTAAATTGACTACACTGTTGAATCTATTTGCATGCGCCATAGCACAAGGGACACTTTAGTGTATTTTTATGTTTATATATGGCAATAATAAGATGAGAATGGGTAATAAAGCTAAAAACAAAGAAACAACTACAGCTCAAGTAAAGATAACACTAGATAATGAAATGTAAAATATTGTGTGTAAAGAGCAGTTATGTATGATTTAATTGCTTAGCCTTAATTAGAAGCTTACTCTATATGAGTCGCAATTTAATATAAGTACTCAGCCATTTAACATTTGCTTTTATTCAGTATTTAGTTTTAGATTTAAAGAAACATGAAGTATAAAAAGACAGTGCTCTAGTGTGTTATATTATTATTTTTATTGCACTACTGCTTTTATGTAATTATGTCCCAGATTATGAACCTGAAAAAAGTGTTAGGGCTATAAAAACACGTAAAACACGTTAAAATAAAGAATTACACTTTAGTGGTCTTCCAGGACCTGCACTAAAGTTATCTATCTATTTATCTATCTATTTATATAGAGATATAGCTATAGATACTATATATATTTTAAATATAGATAAATACAAATATATTTTTAAAATTAAAAATATTTTCTACTCAGTGAAGAACATAGGTATTTTAATTATTTCTTAATGTAAATTCGGCTTTAGTGCAGTTGTCCTAGCATACCTTCAGGTTAGCTTGCGAGTGAAAGAGTGATGAGGATTATGTAGCACATTCCATTGAAGTCTAAGTGAAAACGCAGTTGGAGTGGTTGCACTATCCAAACTCCAGATGTTAGCGTGCCTGAGTCTTTCACTTGCTCACTAATCTTCTATTTTCAATTTATGAGCGCAAGAATAGAAGCGCTATTGATGTAACTGGAGTGGACATAACTCTCAATAGCGCTAATATTTGTTAACTCCTCTTGTAATCTAGCTCAATGTGTAAACCCTACATAGAAATGTTTATAAACATAATATGTTTTTTTATTTATAATTTTTTTTTTATTTGAGGAAAAGAATAAGGCAGTAGAATATATTCATGCATATACACCTTCAGCCTGTAAGGGTAAACAACAATATAACATACAGCACTGTACAAAAATCAGGCAATACTACAGTATTATACAATATAAAAAGAAAAATATTACCTATGTGGCTTGTTCAAACCAAAAATTAACCTCAAATTTTCAAAGTGACATATAGGGTTATTTTTAAACCCTTATATCTGCAATTTCCTAGAACAAATTATACATTGTTAAGCATAAACACAGTAATATAGTACTATTATGGAGCCTAGAGACAAATAGCTATCCATGCAGTATATAGAAACATAGAACTAAACTCAGGCTTGTTCATTAACACAATTCTCTTTTCTTTATGTAAGGTACACGCTATCATTGATCTGGCATACAGAAATCTAAACTAATAATCTTTCAGCATAATGTTAAGTTTTAACCGTCTAGAATATATATGAATATCATTACACCCATAAGATCAATAATTAAAAGAGAGGGGCATTTTTTCTATAAGAAGGAGTGAGCTTAAAAAAATACTACAGGTAAATAAGAAGTAACTGAATCACGGCCCCAGACAATACCCATACATTCTGGAGCTATACAGCCTGGGTACGTCCAAGAGACAGATAGAGGGCATTGTCATATAGAAGTACAAAAACATAGGAGAATTGTTTATCCAAGACACACTCAGGCTACCCAACATGACACTCTGATTAACTAACATAGGCCTAGATTTAGAGTTTTGTCGGTAACAACCCGCGTAGCTAACGCCAGCTTTTTTCTGGCCGCACCATAAAAATAACTCTGGTATTGAGAGTCCACAAAAAGGCTGCGTTAGGCTCCAAAAAAGGAGCGTAGAGTATTTTTAACGCAGCTTCAACTCTCGATACCAGAGTTGCTTACGCAAGCGGCCAGCCTCAAAAACGTGCTCGTGCACGATTCCCCCATAGGAAACAATGGGGCTGTTTGAGCTGAAAAAAAACCTAACACCTGCAAAAAAGCCGCGTTCAGCTCCTAACGCAGCCCCATTGTTTGCTATGGGGAAACACTTCCTACGTCTGCACCTAACACCCTAACATGTACCCCGAGTCTAAACAACCCTAGCCTTACACTTATTAACCCCTAATCTGCCGCCCCCGCTATCGCTGACCCCTGCATATTATTTTTAACCCCTAATCTGCCGCTCCATAAACCGCCGCTACTTACATTATCCTTATGTACCCCTAATCTGCTGCCCCTAACACCGCCGACCCCTATATTATATTTATTAACCCCTAATCTGCCCCCCTCAACGTCGCCTCCACCTGCCTACACTTATTAACCCCTAATCTGCCGAGCGGACCTGAGCACTACTATAATAAAGTTATTAACCCCTAATCCGCATCACTAACCCTATAATATATAGTATTAACCCTTAATCTGCCCTCCCTAACATCGCCGACACCTAACTTCAAACATTAACCCCTAATCTGCCGACCGGAGCTCACCGCTACTATAATAAATGTATTAACCCCTAAAGCTAAGTCTAACCCTAACACTAACACCCCCCTAAATTAAATATAATTTTAATCTAACGAAATTAATTAACTCTTATTAAATAAATTATTCCTATTTAAAGCTAAATACTTACCTGTAAAATAAATCCTAATATAGCTACAATATAAATTATAATTACATTGTAGCTATTTTAGGATTAATATTTATTTTACAGGCAACTTTGTAATTATTTTAACCAGGTACAATAGCTATTAAATAGTTAAGAACTATTTAATAGTTACCTAGTTAAAATAATAACAAAATTACCTGTAAAATAAATCCTAACCTAAGTTACAATTAAACCTAACACTACACTATCAATAAATTAATTAATTAAATAAAATACCTATAATTATCTACAATTAAACCTACCACTACACTATCAATAAATAAATTAAATACAATACCTACAAATAACTACAATGAAATAAACTATCTAAAGTACAAAAAATAAAAAAGAACTAAGTTACAAAAAATAAAAAAATATTTACAAACATAAGAAAAATATTACAACAATTTTAAACTAATTACACCTACTCTAAGCCCCCTAATAAAATAACAAAGACCCCCAAAATAACAAAATGCCCTACCCTATTCTAAATTACTACATTTCAAAGCTCTTTTACCTTACCAGCCCTGAACAGGGCCCTTTGCGGGCCATGACCCAAGAAATTCAGCTCTTTTGTCTGTAAAAAAACCATACAATACCCCCCCCCCAACATTACAACCCACCACCCACATACCCCTAATCTAACCCAAACCCCCTTAAATAAACCTAACACTAAGCCCCTGAAGATCTTCCTACCTTGTCTTCACCCTACCAGGTTCACCGATCCGTCCTGAAGAGCTCCTCCGATGTCCTGATCCAAGCCCAAGCGGGGGGCTGAAGAGGTCCATGATCCGGCTGAAGTCTTCATCCAAGCGGGAGCTGAAGAGGTCCATGATCCGGATGAAGTCTTCATCCAAGCGGGAGCTGAAGAGGTCCATGATCTGGATGAAGTCTTCTATCAACGGCATCTTCAATCTTCTTTCTTCCGGATCCATCTTGCAGACCTCCGACGCGGAACATCCTCTTCTCCCGACGCCTACTAGCCGAATGACGGTTCCTTTAAGGGACGTCATCCAAGATGGCGTCCCTCGAATTCCGATTGGCTGATAGGATTCTATCAGCCAATCGGAATTAAGGTAGGAATATTCTGATTGGCTGATGGAATCAGCCAATCAGAATCAAGTTCAATCCGATTGGCTGATTCTATCAGCCAATCAGATTGAGCTTGCATTCTATTGGCTGTTCCGATCAGCCAATAGAATGCGAGCTCAATCTGATTGGCTGATTGGATCAGCCAATCAGAATATTCCTACCTTAATTCCGATTGGCTGATAGAATCCTATCAGCCAATCGGAATTCGAGGGACGCCATCTTGGATGACGTCCCTTAAAGGAACTGTCATTCAGCTAGTAGGCGTCGGGAGAAGAGGATGTTCCGCGTCGGAGGTCTGCAAGATGGATCCGGAAGAAAGAAGATTGAAGATGCCGATGATAGAAGACTTCATCCGGATCATGGACCTCTTCAGCTCCCGCTTGGATGAAGACTTCAGCCGGATCATGGACCTCTTCAGCCCCCCGCTTGGGCTTGGATCAGGACATCGGAGGAGCTCTTCAGGACGGATCGGTGAACCTGGTAGGGTGAAGACAAGGTAGGAAGATCTTCAGGGGCTTAGTGTTAGGTTTATTTAAGGGGGGTTTGGGATAGATTAGGGGTATGTGGGTGGTGGGTTGTAATGTTGGGGGGGGGGGAGTATTGTATGTTTTTTTTTACAGGCAAAAGAGCTGAATTTCTTGGGGCATGCCCCGCAAAGGGCCCTGTTCAGGGCTGGTAAGGTAAAAGAACTTTGAAATGTAGTAATTTAGAATAGGGTAGGGCATTTTGTTATTTTGGGGGTCTTTGTTATTTTATTAGGGGGATTAGAGTAGGTGTAATTAGTTTAAAATTGTTGTAATATTTTTCTTATGTTTGTAAATATTTTTTTAACTTAGTTCTTTTTTATTTTTTGTACTTTAGATAGTTTATTTCATTGTAGTTATTTGTAGGTATTGTATTCAATTTATTTATTGATAGTGTAGTGGTAGATTTAATTGTAGATAATTATAGGTATTTTATTTAATTAATTTATTTATTAGGTTTAATTGTAACTTAGGTTAGGATTTATTGTACAGGTAAATTTGTAATTATTTTAACTTTTTTAGCTATTAAATAGTTCTTAACTATTAAATAGCTATTGTACCTGGTTAAAATAATTACAAAGTTGCCTGTAAAATAAATATTAATCCTAAAATAGCTACAATGTAATTATTCGTTATATGGTAGCTATATTAGGGTTTATTTTACAGGTAAGTATTTATCTTTAAATAGGAATAATTTATTTAATAAGAGTTAATTAATTTCGTTAGATTAAAATTATATTTAATTTAGGGGGGTGTTAGTGTTAGGGTTAGACTTAGCTTTAGGGGTTAATACATTTATTAGAATAGCGGTGAGCTCCGGTCGGCAGATTAGGGGTTAATAATTGAAGTTAGGTGTTGGCGATGTTAGGGAGGGCAGATTAGAGGTTAATACTATTTATTATAGGGTTAGTGAGGCGGATTAGGGGTTAATAACTTTATTATAGTAGCGGTGCGGTCCGCTCGGCAGATTAGGGGTTAATAAGTGTAGGCAGGTGGAGGCGACGTTGTGGGGGGCAGATTAGGGGTTAATAAATATAATATAGGGGTCGGCGGTGTTAGGGGCAGCAGATTAGGGGTACATAGCTATAATGTAGGTGGCGGCGCTTTGTGGTCGGCAGATTAGGGGTTAATTATTGTAGGTAGCTGGCGGCGACGTTATGGGGGGCAGATTAGGGGTTAATAAATATAATACAGGGGTCGGCGGTGTTAGGGGCAGCAGATTAGGGGTACATAAGTATAACATAGGTGGCGGTCGGCAGATTAGGGGTTAAAAAAATTTAATCGAGTGGCGGCGATGTGGGGGGGGCCTCAGTTTAGGGGTACATAGGTAGTTTATGGGTGTTAGTGTACTTTAGAGTACAGTAGTTAAGAGCTTTATGAACCGGCGTTAGCCCAGAAAGCTCTTAACTACTGACTTTTTTCCTGCGGCTGGAGTTTTGTCGTTAGATGTCTAACGCTCACTTCAGACACGACTCTAAATACCGGAGTTAGAAAGATCCCATTGAAAAGATAGGATACGCAATTGACGTAAGGGGATCTGCGGTATGGAAAAGTCGCGGCTGAAAAGTGAGCGTTAGACCCTATTTTGAGTGACTCCAAATACCGGAGTTAGCCTAAAACCAGCGTTAGGAGCCTCTAACGCTGGTTTTCACGGCTAACGCCAAACTCCAAATCTAGGCCATAGGAACTAGAGCCTATCTTAGTTATTTAAACATACAAACTCAATATTAGCAGCCGTGGGATTATTTCTGAAAAATACATTTCTAAGTATAAATATAACACAACTTACATTACTTAGAAAGCAAACAAGGAAAATAATTTAAACTAAAGCTATCTCAATAAAATACTTCTAGATATGTATATAGCTCTGTACCGACTAATGCATAGCTCAATAGGGGCCCAGATCCCAAAATCTGCCAACCACTTGGTTTATTAAAACTTATACATGGGAAACAGATTACATGACTAATTAAAGACCTAGGCAAAAGGATATAAGCTAGTTAGGAGAACATACACATTACTGCATTGGCTTTCTGTTACAATGAGAACACATATCAAATCAGACTGATATAGTCATCATATACATTGTAAAATTAGGCTTTTCCAATAAAAGGCTATATAGTTCATATACAAACCTCCGAAGCAAGTGTCTAACTATAGTCATAACTATACAATCTATAACTAACTAGTGAGTCTCTCAAACAGAATCAGAATAGTGTCCCACAAACGGAGCAAGGAAGTTTCTGACGGTTGAACTATATTTATCCTACCCGACATCAAAATGCCAGAGATTATGTCCTAGTGGGGTTTCAAAGCAACTAGGTAAGGGTTTCATGACCGTGACTTCAGCTCCTCCGGAACAAAGTTGTAGCTCTGAGGGTAGCGACTTCAGGTTCAGCTGCATGCGCATGCGTCCATCACACTCCACAGAGAGAAACATCCAAACAAACATGTAAGGCTCCACGGTCCAGTTCCAAGGGCTCCATATCTCTATCTACTTAAGGTTTGGCAGGAACGCTAAATGAGCATGAGGATCATCCTGTATGGGCACATACCAGTCTGATAAATTAGCCGGCTGAACTAAAGCCCATTTCTTTGAAGTGACCACATGCCACGAGGTCGGGCCAGCAAACATCATCTCTGCACATTCACTAAAGTGCTCCCTCTGCTCCGAGGGTATAGATTTAGCTGCTGGCAAATACCAGCGATACAAATATTGAACATCTTCAGGGTTAACATTCTTCCTCGACTGTTCCATTAGTCCAATTAATTCCTCTCTGAAATCTGAAAAAATAGTTTGCAGCTCCTGCAGGGTGTCTTCCATGTTGTATAGGATACCAAACCGTGTAAAGTATCCCTAATAGTCCTGAGGTATGAAATCAGGGATTGTAATAATAGTTGTATCTGTGTAAGTTTAGACCCAGAGGCCTAGTGGGGAAATATATGCGGAAGCCCTAGCCACGCTACTGACAAACAATGCACGTGGCTCACTTGGATAACATAGGTCAGGGTGTCCTTTGTCCGCTCCTGTACTTCAAATATGTTAGATAGACAAACTTAGCTTCCCAGGAAAACAATCTTTAGTGAAATAGCTCTTCTTAGTTGAAGATAGAAAGCAAAGTTTATAGAATACAAATAGGAGCTTCTCTAAAACACGTCCTGCTGCTCCAAGTATAGGCTCCGCCCCCATAATGTGTTTTTTTATATAGATTATTAACAAACTGGGTTTTGGGCTTTAATTCAGTAGTTTGGGGATATTAAAGAACCTACCATTTTAAAAAATTCCAGCAGGCAGCAGCAGCTAAGAGTATCACAGTGAATAACATTTCTTATAAATTTACACCAACGTATGACAAGGTTAAAAAAAAATCAGAATAAAAAAAAAAAAAAAAATTAGGATTCATATTTATTCAGAAAAAAATGATAATTGCTAGCTTGATTTAAAATCATAACTAATATATATTTAAAACAGTTTGTTATGTGTTCATACTTTTTTTAACAATGGAATTCAACCTTACAAACATAACAAAGCAATTATCAGAGGAATGGCAAATACAGAAAGTAATAGACACTTAACCTTTTATTGATTGATTCAGGGATATTAGCTGAATTTGCTATAATGTTCTTTGTGATTACATTAAAAGAAAAGGGAAATTGAGCTTTGTTAATTAGTGGAAAGCAATGACCTATGACAAAATGCTCAAGTAAATAATATGTGGGACCTGTAAAATATCATGTTGTGACTTATATGACCATATCAGTGGTACACAGAATAAATAAATACTTTTTCTGTACCAGAACTCTCGAAAATCCAGTATCGCCTTTATTTATGAGACTCAATATGAATTTAATAACATACAGTATATGATATTACTACACACAATGCCATACTATTAACTCAGATTAAATTTCTTTCAAATGTATCAAATAAAAAAAAACCATATCAATACACTAAAATAATAATAATAATAATAATAATAATAATAATAATAATAATAAAAACAACAAAACTTCTTTGGAATTTCTCTGCACATTATTGTAGCTTTGAGAGTTTACTTTATCAGCCAAGGTCCTTAGGGAAAGGTTGCACATAAACATACACTTTCTGTTTTAGCAACTTAGCAATATTTATACAGAAAATCATTTTAATATGTTTGTTTTTAGCTTATTTACTTATGACTAAAGAAGCCTCAGAACTATCTTAAAGGGACATGAAACCCAAATTTTATTTTTCATGATTTAGATAGAGCATACCATTTTAAAAAAAACGTTCCAATTTATTTCTATGATCTATGATCAATTTGCTTCATTCTCTTTTTCTATCCTTTACTGAAGGAGCAGCAATGCACTACTTGGAGCTAGCTGAACACATCAGTAAATTGATGATAAGAGGTATATATGTACATCCACCAATCAGCAACTAGCTCCCAGATCCTGAACCTACATAGGCATGCTTTATAACAAAGGATACCAAGATAATAAAGCAAATTGGATAATAGAAGTAAATAGGAAAGTTGCTTTAAATTGTACCTGAATCATTAAATAATTTATGTGGGTTTTATGTCCCTTTAATAGCAATTCACTGCCCTCACATCTTTCTCTCTGAACTATATAAGACAGAGGCCCATTAAAAGGACATAATACTCATATGCTAAATCACTTGAAACTGAGGCAGTATAGCTGTAAAAAGCTGACAGGAAAATATCACCTGAGCATCTCTATGTAAAAAAGGAAGATGTTTTACCTCACAATCTCCTCAGTTCAGCAGAGTAAGTTCTGTGTAAAAAGTTATACTCAGCTGTTGCCCAGCTGCAAGTAAAACAAATGAAGAAATTAACTGCAGCCAATCAGCATCAACAGTGCTGAGGTCATGAACTCTTTTACTGTGATCTTATGAGATTTGACTTAACTCTCGTGAGATTTCATAGTAAACTTCCTTTAAACTGAATAGGGAAATAAAATAACATGGCTCAACCCCTTAGCTGTCCTGGGACAGACATACTGATTTGCTGCTTAAGACGTTCCTTTACAATGGGATGTGGCTACTGAGAAACTTTTGAGGTAAAATATCTTTCTTTTTTACATAGAGATGTTAAGGTGATATTTTCTAGTCAGCTTTCTAAAGCTATGCTGCATCACTTTCAAGTGTTTCAACATTTGAGTATTATGGCCCTTTAAGCAAACATTTATCTCTAAGGGTGTTTGGTTAGTTGGACGAAACTAAAATAACTACACATTTTCTTTAGCTTTACCATCTTCACATGTATCATTAATGTCATCATATCCATCTTTTCCAGATCATATGCCATTCTATACAGCTGATTCACTAAAGATCAGTCATGTATGCATTATTTAAGGAATCAGTTACACAGTAACACTGATTCAATTGTCAGAGGCTGGACAGACCTTTTAGTGAATTTTAGTTATTGGATATCCATGCACCAATTTCCTACCTTCAGTATATATTTAGTTCAGGCATTAAAATATAAAACTTACTGTTATATATTTATGTAACAATATTTTTTTAATGGAATTATGAATATGAATAATCAATCATAAAATTACCGTCAGCAATACCTCCAATTAATATAGTAGAAATGATATCAGTACACTCCAGTGAAGTATAAAATCTCTGTAGTATACTCCAAAATAACACTATTGAGATATCTATAAACTTGACAATGAAATTATCATTAAATATTAACGTTCAACCTCAATTAAAGTAATTCCTAAGTTCTGACTAGTTAATCTCTATGAACACATTGATTGTTTATGTAGTAACTGAATATCACCTATGATCAGATATATATATATCAACTGATTATTACAACCTCAAGGTAATTCAACACGCTATTAAAACCTTCAGGTCATTTAATATGCAATGGAATGATCTGTTATCCTGTGTATGAATAATATTATCTAGAAGTTAACCTTAACTCAAAAATGAATTTTGTATCAAATATCACAATTAAAGTTTACTTGAACAACTTATAACATTAAGCCAATGCTAAAATATGGATTAATGATTTCACAACACTTGATTAACAAAAGATATCCCAATGTTATAATAAGAATCTTAGCTCAAATTTAATGTCTAATGCAATTTGCGGGAGATTATTGTTCAACAACTAGCCAAAAATAGCTATATATCACTTCAAATAATCAACCAGAGAAATGTATATATTATCAACACAATAACCAATTAATGTGCAATTCTTAAGAAATGTCACAGTAAATTAAACAAATTAATTTATAAGTATGGACTGCAAAACCCGCCTTCTTAATAATAAATGGCTAGATTACGAGTTTTGCGGTATGAGTGCAAAAGCAGCGTTATGGCTCTTTTTCACTACCGCTGGTATTACGAGTCTTGCAGGTATATCTGTCCTGCACACTTTTTTGGCCGTAACGCAACGTAACTACCGCAGCTTTCAAAAAGTCCTTTTTCAATGGGACTTCCATAATAATAAACGGCTAGATTACGAGTTTTGAGGTATGAGTGCAAAAGCAGCGTTATGGCTCTTTTTCACTACCGCTGGTATTACGAGCCTTGCAGGTATATCTGTCCCGTACACTTTTTTGGCAGTAATGCACCGTAACTACCGCAGCTTTCAAAAAGTCCTTTTTCAATGGGACTTCCATAGCGCCGGTATTACGAGTTTGCCTGGGAGGCCAAAAAGTGATCAGTAGTTATGGGTTTTATGCTACAAAGTCTTAACATAAAACTCATAACTAAAGTGATAAAAAGTACACTAACACCCATAAACTACCTATTAACCCCTAAACCAAGGCCCTCCGCATCGCAAACACTAAAATAAAATTATTAACCCCTAATCTGCCGCTCCGAACATCGCCACCACTATTAAACATATTAAACCTTAAACCTCCGCACTCCCGCCTTGTAAACACTAGTCAAATATTATTAACCCCTAACCTGCTGTCCTTAACATCGCTGCAACCTACATTACTGTTATTAACCCCTAATCTGCTGTCCCTAACATCGCCGCTACTATACTAAAGTTATTCACCCCTAAACCTAACCCTAAGTCTAACCCTAACACCCACTAACTTTAATATAATTAAAATAAATCTAAATAAAAATTACTATCATTAACTAAATAATTCCTATTTAAAACTAAATACTTACCTATAAAATAAACCCTAAGCTTGCTACAATATAACTAATAATTAAATTGTAGCTATCTTAGGTTTTATTTTTATTTCACAGGCAAGTTTGTATTTATTTTAACTAGGTAGACTAGTTAGTAAATAGTTATTAACTATTTACTAGCTACCTAGCTAAAATAAATACAAATTTACCTGTAAAATAAAACCTAACCTGAGTTACACCTAACCTTACACTACAATTAAATAAATTACATTAATTAAATACAATTAACTAAATTATAAAAAAAACACTAAATTACACAAAATAAAAAAGAAATTATCAAATATTTAAACTAATTACACCTAATCTAATAGCCCTTTCAAAATAAAAAAAAGCCTCCCCAAAATATAAAAAAAACATAGCCTACAATAAACTACCATTGGCCCTTAAAAGGTGTAGGTAGGTGACGGTGACGTTGGGGGCAGCAGATTAGGGGTTAATAAGTGTAATGTAGGTGGCGGCGATGTTAGGGGCGGCAGATTTGGGGTTAATAAGTGTAGGTAGGTGGCGGTGATGGGGGCTGCATCATATTTCTATTAGGGGAATTAAAAGGATTTTAATATTTCTAGTACAATGTTATACTTTTAGTTATTTGATTTTAATAGAATCATATCATTCCATATTATATATTTTATTTCATCATTTCACATGTCTTAATAATGTTTTAGTGCATGGACTCATGCCTATGATACTATTTATAGGACAGCTTATTTAATATGTATTCATCTCAAACCCTCTGTATATTCTGAAATTGTTTGTCAAAAATTTTAAATATCAATACAGATATATATTTACTTCACTTCATATTTAATATATGGTGCAACATGGATGAGACATGAGATATCCCTCAGAACCTATATATATATATATATATATATATATATATATATATATATATATATATATATATATATATATATACAGGGAGTGCAGAATTATTAGGAAAATGAGTATTTTGACCACATCATCCTCTTTATGCATGTTGTCTTACTCCAAGCTGTATAGGCTCGAAAGCCTACTACCAATTAAGCATATTAGGTGATGTGCATCTCTGTAATGAGAAGGGGTGTGGTCTAATGACATCAACACCCTATATCAGGTGTGCATAATTATTAGGCAACTTCCTTTCCTTTGGCAAAATGGGTCAAAAGAAGGACTTGACAGGCTCAGAAAAGTCAAAAATAGTGAGATATCTTGCAGAGGGATGCAGCACGCTTAAAATTGCAAAGCTTCTGAAGCGTGATCATCGAACAATCAAGCGTTTCATTCAAAATAGTCAACAGGGTCGCAAGAAGCGTGTGGAAAAACCAAGGCGCAAAATAACTGCCCATGAACTGAGAAAAGTCAAGCGTGCAGCTGCCAAGATGCCACTTGCCACCAGTTTGGCCATATTTCAGAGCTGCAACATCACTGGAGTGCCCAAAAGCACAAGGTGTGCAATACTCAGAGACATGGCCAAGGTAAGAAAGGCTGAAAGATGACCACCACTGAACAAGACACACAAGCTGAAACGTCAAGACTGGGCCAAGAAATATCTCAAGATTTTTCTAAGGTTTTATGGACTGATGAAATGAGAGTGAGTCTTGATGGGCCAGATGGATGGGCCTGTGGCTGGATTGGTAAAGGGCAGAGAGCTCCAGTCCGACTCAGACGCCAGCAAGGTGGAGGTGGAGTACTGGTTTGGGCTGGTATCATCAAAGATGAGCTTGTGGGGCCTTTTCGGGTTGAGGATGGAGTCAAGCTCAACTCCCAGTCCTACTGCCAGTTTCTGGAAGACACCTTCTTCAAGCAGTGGTACAGGAAGAAGTCTGCATCCTTCAAGAAAAACATGATTTTCATGCAGGACAATGCTCCATCACACGCGTCCAAGTACTCCACAGCGTGGCTGGCAAGAAAGGGTATAAAAGAAGAAAATCTAATGACATGGCCTCCTTGTTCACCTGATCTGAACCCCATTGAGAACCTGTGGTCCATCATCAAATGTGAGATTTACAAGGAGGGAAAACAGTACACCTCTCTGAACAGTGTCTGTGGTTGCTGCTGCACGCAATGTTGATGGTGAACAGATCAAAACAATGACAGAATCCATGGATGGCAGGCTTTTGAGTGTCCTTGCAAAGAAAGGTGGCTATATTGGTCACTGATTTGTTTTTGTTTTGTTTTTGAATGTCAGAAATGTATATTTGTGAATGTTGAGATGTTATATTGGTTTCACTGGTAAAAATAAATAATTGAAATGGGTATATATTTGTTTTTTGTTAAGTTGCCTAATAATTATGCACAGTAATAGTCACCTGCACACACAGATATCCCCCTAAAATAGCTATAACTAAAAACAAACTAAAAACTACTTCCAAAACTATTCAGCTTTGATATTAATGAGTTTTTTGGGTTCATTGAGAACATGGTTGTTGTTCAATAATAAAATTAATCCTCAAAAATACAACTTGCCTAATAATTCTGCACTCCCTGTATATATATATTACTGAGGTACAAATTAAATATCTGAACATTTTTAATATAAGTTATTTAAAATCCCAATTTACTTTCTCATGCCTTTAAGTGTCTCCTCTAGACCACATATTGTGTATTAGGACTTGAAAATGACCTAGTGATCCATCATGTTGATTGCCACATGTATCTGTTAACTAACAATATCCTGAAATTCTGAGTATATTTCACCTAAAGTGCAGACTCAGTGTTTGCGGTCACCACAGGGGCATTATCTAGAAAGGGAGCTTGTAGGCAGTTCCCTTAATTGAGTTATTTAGGTATACATCAAAGTGCAATCTGTATATTGAGTGGGGACATTTGTCTGCTTTGTACTCTGAGATGTCTTGATCAGTAAGGGGGGTTTGTGTCAACCTCCTCAGTAATTTACAAGTGGTCAACGCATTTTATATAATACTGAATATTACATATATTATATGTTGATATATACAATTTGCAGTGCCCTCACAATTCACCAGACATTACTTAGGTGTCTTTGGAAAATCATGTAAATCTGTTCTGTCAAAGGTATGAACTGCTAAATATATATTGCATATCAGCAATTGTGTTGTTTTGAACATAAAGTCCCTCAATTACCTCTATAAATCATTGTAAGTATTGTAGAAAATTAGAAGGGCCAAAGGTCCCTCTTCATTCGTTCATCGCTGGTAGTGATCTGACATGTGGTCAGGGGTCAAGTCGGGCAGGAACACATGGGAACGGAGTTTCTGCGCTATTTTTGCAATAGGAATTAAGTTACCTCTGGACAGAGAACAGAAATACTTCAGTAAACACTGCTGTTGCTGGTATGAGGAGCTGGAGCACAGTTTGTTTCAAGGGATAGGGAGATCCTCTAATAATGGGCAGTAACACCTCCTATAACACACTAAATGGAAGCCTGTCAGTGGTCCTGCTGTGTGATCACCCTGTACTGTGTGGAACACATGGTGCTAACATTTCTGTGTGGCTTGCTCTGGGTTTATTTAGCTCCCCTCAGCAGAAATAGGATAAGTGCACCTTAATTGGGTGAGACTCTGTGACAGAGGAGAATTCTCAGACCCAAAGGCAACTATTCAACACTTCACTGGATTTAATTTGCTTTCATTAACCAAAGTGTATAGATGATATACATATAAATACAGTGTGTGTGTGTAGGTGTATGTATAAAACAATATTAATTGTGAGGGGGTGGACATCTTGGTAAGTTCCAACACTTTTTTTGTAGGACTTGACCCCTGCATGTGGTGTCATCACACACAATAAAGAAGGGCCCAGAGTGACAGGCACTTCCTTATTTGCAGTATTGTGGCTGGATGGCATATTTTGGAGCCAATATCTTGATCCCAATAAACCTAACTTGAAGGAATAGAGTCTGCCCTTTCACAAGATGGGTAGAATGACCCTCTAGATTTCAGGAGGTAGGCACACAATGTGTAATAAAAGTCAGTTTTATTCTCCCATCTTGTTTAACCTAGAAGGACTTTCCTCTTTCAAATACAGTATTTCCCACCTAGGATCTAGGTGATCACTGTGATAAATGGTGATCACCTGTCTCACATAATATTAGCTGACTTTTAAGGAGGGGGTATTATTTAGCCCATATTTAACCCTCTGGTTTACTTACAGGGAAGAGACCCTCAATAGGAAAAAGGGAAAACCCCTATTGTAATAAAGGGGTTGAATGTACCTCTAGTTTACAGGTAATCACTGTGGTGATATTGATAACTTGTCCTACTTAAAGTAAGGGTTTTTAAAAGGTAAGGGTGCTCTTTAACAGCACCTGAACCCATGCAGAGGGGCATAAGACCACATTTGGGAAAGAAAGTTTCACTTTCCAATAAGGGTCTCATACCCCTGTGTTAGATGTGATTTTCTTAAAGCTGGCAAGCACCAATCTAATGTATTTGCCTTGAGAGAGCCTGGGGTGAATTTCCTGGGCATACCAACTAGCCCTGCATCTTTTATATCTGGTAACTTTAACAGCAAATCATCCTGCTTCCAGAAGGATCACCCCAAATGCTTGATATTGTTTAAAAGCTGTCGTTCTGTGAACATTTGGTACATTTTGGTCACATGGTGCAGGGGCAACAAGCCATTTTGCATTTAATGGGTTCTCACAAGCTAGAGTAGCCAGGATTGGGGGTATTGCAGGTTCAGTTAAAGACTATAAAAATGCTTTGATAGGACGCTTTTGTGAGAGGATGTGTCACAGAGTTGCTTTACATTACTAAAAGGTCAAAATAGGACAGAATAAAAGTTAGGGACTTGTGGCTAGGAACCGTCTATATGGTTGGGCTATAGAAAAAGCAACAGGCTTTTTGACTGCAAAGACAGCTTACACCACACACTCCAGCATCCCTCAGAGGAATGAGGAGGTTATAAAATATCAACCAGTCCACAGATTATGATACTGGTGAGACAAAAATGGATATGAAGATCCTTTTAAAATCAGGGCCATAGTGAGACATGAGACCCCTTACTGCAAAAGCAATAAGGCTGATCTTTTAAATGAGTGGTCCTATGTATGTTTAGGTAACAGATGTTTGCCATTTGTCCACTTTTAGGAATTTTGGCAACACTAAATAGGTCTATTTCAACCACTGACAGTAGAAACATATCACAAAACCCCTTGTTTGAAAAAGAGGGTTCTACAACTTAAATAAGAGGCTGCACGTCCTTATGTTTGTCAAATGAGCAACCACTAGCGGTGGTTTGTTTTGTTTGTCATGGTTTGTTTTGTGGATATTGTTAAAAAATAGCAGGTATCCCAATAAGGGCTAGATTACGAGTGGAGCGGTACTTTGCACTCTCACTCAGGTGTTAAAGGGATACTGAACCCACATTTTTTCTTTAATGATTCAGATAGAGCAGGCAATTTTAAGCAACTTTCTAATCTACTCCTATTATCAAATTTTCTTCATTCTCTTGCTATCTTTATTTAAAAAACAGGAATGTAAAGCTCATGAGCCGGCTCATTTTTGGTATAGAACCTGGGTTGCGCTTGCTAAATGTAGCCACCAATAAGCAAGCGCTATCCAGGGTGCTGAACCTAAAATAGACCGGCTCCTAAGCTTGCTTTTAAAATTTTACAAATAAACACAGTAAAATAATAATAAGTAATAATAAATAAATAAATAAATAAAATAAACCAAAAAAAAGTAAAATAATGTTTTGTTTTTGCTTTGTGTAACACAACATGTTCTTTTGCTCCAGAATAAAACTGTTTAGCCTTAGTTAATAACTTAAAATGTATGTTATCAATTAATTTCCTCTCCAAAGGTGATCAAAAACTTTTGACTGGTATTGTATATCTTTATATATTCCTATATATATATAGGTATAGATATCTATTTTACTTAACAGTATTTGATATATATTTAACAATAAAAATGACATTATTTTATGTGAAGAACATAGCAATGTAAAAATACACACATCGGGTTTCCAATTTAGGAAAGGTATCATGAGGAAATGCTATCTTTAATGCGTGTTATTGAAATATTAAATATAAACTATTACAAAATATGAGTACAGTTATTTAAAATTATTATACATAATGCAAATTATTCTAAATAATCCATTAAAAATACACAATCTGCAATTTATTGCAGACATGTTCACAAAATGTGAATCCTGTCTGTTTGCAGATGGATAAAGCTTTCCTTAAGTGTGTAAAATAGGGAATAGAATTCTATCAGCCAATCGGAATTAAGGTAGGAAAAATCCTATTGGCTGATTAGAACAGCCAATAGGATTGAGCTCGCATTCTATTGGCTGTTCCAATCAGCCAATATGATTGAAGTTCAATCCTATTGGCTGATTGCATCATCATTCGTCGGGTAGTCATCGGCCAGGAAGGATGCGCCGCGTCGGATGACTTAAAGATGCACCCGCTCCGCGCCGGATGGATGAAGATAGAAGATGCCATCTGGATGAAGACTTCTGCCCGTCTGGAGGACCACTTCGCCTGGCTTTGTTGAGGATGATCTTCAAGGGGTTAGTGTTAGGTTTTATTAAGGGGGGATTGGGTGGGTTTTAGAGTAGGGTTGGGTGTGTGGGTGGTGAGTTTTAATGTTGGGGGGGTATTGTAATTTTTTTTACAGGTAAAAGAGCTGATTACTTTGGGGCAATTCCCCGCAAAAGGCCTTTTTAAGGGCTATTTGTAATTTAGTATAGGGTAGGGTTTTTTATTATTTTGGGGGGCTTTTTTATTTTATTAGGGGGATTAGATTAGGTGTAATTAGTTTAAAAAAACATGTAATTATTTTATTATTTTCTGTAATTTAGTGGGTTTTTTTTCATACTTTAGATAATTTTATTTAATTGTATTTAGATGTAATTAATTTAGGGAATTAATTTAATTGTAGTGTAGTGTTAGGTGTAATTGTAACTTAGGTTAGGTTTTATTTTACAGGTAAATTTGTCTTTATTTTAACTAGGTAGCTATTAAATAGTTAATAACTATTTAATAACTATTCTACCTAGTTAAAATAAATACAAAGTTGCCTGTAAAATAAAAATAAATCCTAAGCTAGCTACAATGTAACTATTAGTTATATTGTAGCTATCTTAGGTTTTATTTTATAGGTTAGTATTTAGTTTTAAATAGGAATAATTTAGTTAATTGTAGTAATTTTATTTAGATTTATTTAAATTATATTAAAGTTAGGGGGGTTAGGGTTAGACTTAGGTTTAGGGGTTAAAAACTTTAATTTAATGGCGGCGACATTGGGGGCGGCAGATTAGGAGTTAATAAATGTAGGTAGGTGGTGGCAATGTTAGAGACGGCAGATTAGGGGTTAATAAAATTTAACTAATGTTTGCGATGCGGGAGTGCAGCGGTTTAGGGGTTAATATATTTATTATAGTGGCAGCGATATCTGGTTCGGCAGATTATGGGTTAAAATATTTATTATAGTGTTTGCGATGTGGGGGGGTTATGGCTGTTAGTGTACTTTTTAGCACTTTAGTTAAGAGTTTTATACTACGGCGTTAGACCATAAAACTGTTAAAGGGACATAATACTCATATGCTAAATCACTTGAAACTGATGCAGTATAACTGTAAAAAGCTGACAGGAAAATATCACCTGAACATCTCAATGTAAAAAAGGAAGATATTTTACCTCACAATCTCCTCAGCTCAGCAGAGTAAGTTCTGTGTAAAAAGTTATACTCAGATGCTCCCAGCTGCAGGTAAAAAAATAGAAGAAATGAACAGCAGCTAATCAGCATCAGCAGTGCTGAGGTCATGAACTCTTTTACTGTGATCTCATGAGATTTGACTTAACTCTCATGAGATTTCATAGTAAGCTGAATAGGGAAATAATATGAGAGTGCACGAGGCTCATCCCCTAAGCTAACCCAGGAGAGACATACTAATATGCTGCTTAGAAATCCTTTACAATGGGAGGTGGCTACTGAGAAACGAAACTAAAATATATTTCTTTTTTACATAGAGATTTTGCTTTGCTCTGTTTTGTACCAGTGCAAGAATATCCTCTCTACTGCTGCAGTACATTTCCCCTCAGCTGTCTCAATTAATCATGACCCTATTTTCTAAAAGCCAACAAAATAGAACCATAATCCTTTTTTTTATTGTTCCTAGCTGAAGTTTTTAGCTATGCTATAGCTATATGCTATTTCTGTCCTGTAACAGAGGAAGAAGTCTCTGTACTCCTATCCTTGGTTCATCTCACAACCTGCCCACTTGACCCTATTCCTTCATAACTTATTCCCTCTCTCTCTAACTAACCCCTACCCTATCTCATCTCTTTAACCAATCTCTCATTGCTGGCACATTTCCGGATACATCCAAGCATGCATCAATCATACCAATCCTTAAAAAAGCCTTCGCTTGACCCCCCACACCTTGTAACTTTTGACCGGTCTCCTTACTTCCCTTTGCTTCAAAACTATTGGAACGACTGGTCTATAATCGGCTAACTCAATTTCTCACAACTAACACCTTACTTGATGCACTACAATCTGGTTTCCGCCCTAAACACTTAGCAGAAACTGCTCTTGCTAGAGTAACAAATGACCTGTTATCAGCTAAAGCAAAAGGCCACTGCTCTCTTCTTCTTCTTGACCTATCCACTGCTTTTGACACAGTTAACCATCCTCTCCTCCTAAAAATACTACATTCATTTGGCATCCAAGACACAGCCCTCTCCTGGTTTGCCTCATATCTCTCAAACCACTCATTTTCAGTTTCCTTTAACAACATATCTTTTGATCCTATGCCTCTTTCATTCAGAGTACCGAAAGGCTATGTCTTGGGCCCCTTGCTTTCCTGTCCATATACATCCTCCCTTGGAAAACTTGTAGCCTCCTTTGGATTCCAGTAACACTTATATGCTGATAATACCCAATTCTATCTTTCCTCTTCTGATATCTCTCCCTCTTTACTCAACCAGATTTCCAACTGCCTCTCTGCACTTTCCTCTTGTATGTCTTTGCACTACCTCCAACTCAATCTGTCCAAAAATGTGCTGCTTTTTATTCCCCAACTCTTTGAGATATCCAACATCTGACATTTCTCTGATGGTTGGAGTCTCTATTCTCCACACCTCACCCAGGTCCACTGTCTTGGGGTCACACTAAACTCAGAGCTTACAATACACTAGCTCCCCATGCACTCCAGAATACAATTTAAAGTATTAACCCTAACTTACAAAGCAATCAACAGTCTAACTCCCAACTATATTTCCTCTCTCATCATGAAATATGCCCCATCCCATCTTCTTTGATCAACCTCTGACCCACGTCTCTCCACTCCTGTTATATCTACGTCCCACTCTTGCCTCCAAGACTTTGCACCTGCTGCTCCTGTCCTCTAGAACTCTCAACCCCACTCCATACAACTGTCTCCAACCTTGTATAGCTTCAGATGCTCCTTGAAAACACAAACACACCTATTCAGAGTGGCTTACCATCTCTACTCCATTCCTCATCCAAACCAAAATAATACATGAACTGCCTGACTCGCTGCTGCAACTACAACCAATGTGACAAGCTACCCCAAACTTATGTCTCTGCACCCTAAATCTGTAGACTGTGAGCTCTCTGGAGCAGGGCCCTCTTCCTCCTGTACTAGATTTGTTTAGTTTTGTTATTGTCAGGGTAATTGTGAAGTAACATTAAATAAACTACACATGTATCACATCATTTAATATTTAATGTCAACTAATATCTCCCTTAACATGAATAGAGTGGGCTATTACCCTGTCAGTATATGGCCGGGTTATAATATATTTAATAATTATCCTTTAAAATAAACCCCCCCAAAAATGCATATACAAAACAATAAAATTAATGTAAATTCCTAAATTCTTTATATTAGTTAAAATTTATAGACACATTGAATTATATTTATAGAAAACCAGATATGAATCAAACTATACATGTTTAAACTATTATAATATGCTATGCAAACATCATAAAAGTTACCTTATTTATTAACCTTATTCGCAATTGAATTTCATTAAAAAACCACAATGAGATACCAAGATATGAGCCACTAACATTTAGACTGGTACAATTAAGTTATTTCACTCACAAATGATTCTATACAACTCTAATTCAAACACCAGAAGTTATATATATTCTTACTGTAAACAGTCAGTTTATATGCCAATTTATCTAAGCTGAAATAAATTCTTAATTATCTACATTTAAGACAAATTCTAAAACATAGATATATATTTCCAAAGATAAATTACACACCAGAGAGATTTACTTACAATAATGGGCCTGACTTAACAATATGCAATGCAAAGGACCTTTGTTTGGAAAATAACTTATTTAGCAATAGTGATTAGTTAAGCCTACACAGGACTGTGAAACACAAGTTTAAAATACAAATTTTTCTTTCAGAATTACTAACTGCAATTTGACTATAGTCTTAGAATACCTTTGATTTTAGCAATAATGAATGTATTTGCTTTAAAATGTCAAATTATAGAGTTCATACATTACCAACATGAGCCAATGTAATATTCCAAAATTCCTTGTTTTACCTCATATGAAAATAAGGGTATTTGCAATGTGGATAAGAAAAGTAGCCCAATTTGCTTATAGTGACTGTGTTCCCACGCAACCAGTTATCAGTCCAGAATTCAGCAAAAAGTCAGCAGCCTTCCTCTCTCCTCTTGCATTCAGCTTATATCTCTTAATCATTGGTGAAAAAATATGATAGGCCCTTTGGATGCTTGTCTGTGATTGGCTCCTGGATCTGAATATCTCATAGATTATTTTGGGAGACGCCGCCCTCACTGGCTCTGCATGTGTTCTAATAGACAATTTATTTAACTGTCATACCAGTTCCAATCCCCTAGGGGGCAGCAGACAACCAGCAAATACAGTCTCACCATCAATCACTGCTAATCCAAACATCTCCCTATATAATGATTATTTAACATACTATAACTTATTGCAATAATCACTTACAATTTTAATTATAGATGAGATAATATAATGTCATTTTTCTGATTACTCCAATACTAAATATAAGCATTTTTCTAGCGATCACACCAATAATACATACCTTGAGATCAGCAAACATATGCTGTTTTCTTATAATTATATCTACATTGAATTACTATCCCATACAGATTAATATTTCATAGCTGTATATCTCTCTTTGAGAGTACATAATGCACAGGATATTATTTAAAATACCAATTATATATGTACCTTAGATGCCTGAAAGATGTAAAGAAATAGGTTATTAAAATTGGACTGTATTGCCACTTTTTTAATTCCAGCATACACTTATCTAATATGTTACCATTATACAAATATGGGGAGGGTGAGGACCAATACTCACAAACAAAACGGCACTGTGGCGTGCCTGAAAAGCAGACCGGGACCTCAGCGTCGCCCGGAAGACAGACAAAGGCAGCAGCTAATCCTCTAGCTGGACCATGTTCCGTATGGCCAATCAGGATCTCAGAGTAGTGACACACCTTCCTCTTTGTGTGCCGGGAATCTGTACACTTACAGAGGAAAAGTCAGGTAGTGGTAGACAGTGTATAAAGCTCCGGTTTGCTTATACTAGCACAGTCCACAAATGGAAAGAGGGGAGAACAAACTCCAGCAGGGTGAAGATAAAACAATTTTATTAAAATGTCTTAAAATAAAGCAACGCATTTCTCAGCTACACAGAGCCGTTTCATCAGGCTGTACAGTAAGTGTACAGATTCCCGGCACACAAAGAGGAAGGTGTGTCACTACTCTGAGATCCTGATTGGCCATACGGAACACGGTCCAGCTCGAGGATTAGCTGCTGCCTTTGTCTGTCTTCCGGGTGACGCTGAGGTCGGGGTCTGCTTTTTCAGGCACGCCACAGTGCCGTTTTGTTTGTGAGTATTGGTCCTCACCCTCCCCATATTTGTATAATGGTAACATATTAGATAAGTGTATGCTGGAATTAAATAAGTGGCAATACAGTCCAATTTTAATAACCTATTTCTGTACATCTTTCAGGCATCTAAGGTACATATATAATTGGTATTTTAAATAATATCCTGTGCATTGTGTACTCTCAAAGAGAGATATACAGCTATGAAATATTAATCTGTATGGGATAGTAATTCAATGTAGATATAATTATAAGAAAACAGCATATGTTTGCTGATCTCAAGGTATGTATTATTGGTGTGATCGCTAGAAAAATGCTTATATTTAGTATTGGAGCAATCAGAAAAATGACATATTATCCCATCTATAATTAAAATTGTAAGTGATTATTGCAATAAGTTATAGTATGTTAAATAATCATTATATAGGGAGATGTTTGGATTAGCAGTGATTGATGGTGAGACTGTATTTGCTGGTTGTCTGCTATTACCCTATTGGCGCCTTCCTTTTTCCCACCACAGATTTCTTCACCGTCGACATACGTAACGGAAGAGCAGCCTACCATTGGACGATTTGGACAGACCCCCACAACCATTGTCCTGTGCGCACCTCCGTCAAGAATTTGTTTCTCTGACTTTCATTTGCATTATACAAATAGACAATCTGAATTGCATTTCCCCGATCCATATATAGACATTTAATACAGTCTAAGGCATATATTTAATGTTTGAGATTTAAACCCAAGTTGTGATTCAAAATGAATTCACAAGTTATAATGCAAAACATGTGTCTCTGCTAGCCAGTACAGATGTTTATCTAACATCGCAGGTACCAATTTGCATCGAAGGGTGAATGGTCACTTTCCCACAAAACTTGACATTTCTTCAGCTAAAAACTGTTTTTTTCTGAATCTAATTAAGTTTCAAACAGAAATTCTCAGACACAATGTCTTTTTATTTACAGGGGTCTGATAAGTTTATTATTATCTTGGGCAGGAAATCAACTTCAAACAGAGCAGCCACATGGTGACATCTTTTTTGAAAATAACTGTCTGATCTAATTAGACCAAATGTTTCAGAGCAAGAAGAAGGGGAGTGTCTCACCCAGCAAAGACCATCTCATATTGCATTGGATTTTTAGCTACAAAATGAAATATTAAATATCTATGCTATATCTGTAGTTTATTTAATGCTACTTACAGGTTCCCCGACATAATTCCCCTTTCCAATTTTCAATGGATGTAGGACACATGTATTGGAATTGGCTTACAGTTAGTGGTACTTGGTGAGTGCATTGACAGTATGCATCATAGACAGTCTTCTATGAAGAAAGTCCGTTATTTTTGAGCCCTTGTGCTTATTAGTTAGGCATCTTTAAACTACAATATTTCTTTTAGTGCATTTGGGGATATGAAATTTCATTCTCCCTCTATGACTTGTAGTGGGGATCTAGGATGCCACGCTCGCAACTGATTAATATGACCCATAAAAGTATCATTTTTGGGTATCCTTATTTTATAGGCAACTGGAGATATTTTGTCAGTAATGACAAAAGGACCCTTCCATGATGGAAGAAATTTCTTCTCCTTAACCTGATCTCTTCCAATGTTATAGAGATAAACTTTATCAATTATTTCATATTCCTTTTTGGACGTTTTGAGATCATAATAGGTTTAAGTGGCAGTTGCGGATTTCTCTGAGTTCCATTGAGCAAATGCAAAGGCATATTACAGGTGCTTTCTTAGGTTCTCCACATATTGATGTGTATTGACAGCATTTATCAAGTTCTGGTCTGATGTACGGTACAGTAGATGCTGAGGTAGAACCATTCTTCTAACAGTCATCAGTTCAAAAGGTGACATCTTGGTAGCACTACTTGGAGATGCTCTTAATGCATATAGGTAGTTTTACATCCCAGTCTTTACCCATTTCACTCACAAACTTTTTGAGGATTTTCACAATGGACTGGTTGTAACGCTCTACACCACCACTTGAGGCAGCTCTAAATGCAATATGGAGTTTTCTTTTAACCCCTTGTATTTTCCACATTTTGGTCATCACTTCGCTAGTGAAGTGAATTCCCCAATTGGATTTGATTCTTTGAGGCAAATCAAATCTGGAAAATATGTGGTTGATGAGCAAAGCTGTGCATGTTTTAGCACTATTGTTAGGTGCACTGATGCACTCTACCCATTTAGTGAATAGGCATGTTACTGTTAACATGTATTTGTTACATCTTAATGACCTAGTTTCTGGACCAATAAAATCAATTTGTATATCTGACCATGAAATTTGCTTTTCTGCAATGGTGCTCTATGTGTTGGTGCAGTGGGTTGGAATTGTGGGCAGATTAAACAAACTTGACAGTAGGTTTGAACATCTTTCAACATGTGCAGCCAAAAGGCGTAATCATGCAATATTTCATATGTTAATTTGGTGCCACGATGACCAGATGTGGAGGCATCATGGGCATGTTGAAGCATGAGACCTCTGAACATGGTGGGTACCACCCATTGCTGGATGCCAGTTTTGGAGGTTCTAATTAACAAACCCTCCTGTAACTTGAATTGTGATCTGGAGTTCATTAAGATTCTAAGATCTTCCTTGCCAATACAATCATCTTTTGAGATGGGGTTGTTTTCAGGATATTCTATGTGTTTATAAAAGATGCCTACAATGGGGTCTTCTTTTTGACTAGTGATCGGGTCCTCACTAGGAGAATCCTGACTCCATTGTACCAAGTTAGGCTCACTCTGTTGTTTAGCCTGGTTTCTGGTAATGGCTTCTACCTGAATTTCACCCATTAAGTGGTCGATATTAAGGAGTTCTCCAGTTATGGGTCCTTGTTTGGCTAATGAATCCGCAAGATCATTGCCTTCCTTATCAGGACCTAAAACCCTGGAATGACCTTTGGTTTTTTTCCAGTGTATGGTTAACCAATTGGACACCACTAGATTATCAATCTTGCAGAACAACTTGCCATGTTTGACTGGTTTGTTGTTACTTTTTTGCATGCCATTTCTTTTCCAAGTTGGCAGGTATTCAACAAAACTGTCACGCATATAATTTGAGTCAGTAAAGATCACAAATTCATTAATACCATGTTCAATAGCCATCTCAATGGTTTTTAGAACAGCAGTTAGTTCTGCAACTTGACTGGATCTTGGTCCAATGTTGAAAACTGCAAAAATATTTGGGAATCCATTGGTTCAAGTTATACCAATGCCAGCAACTAGTCTGTGCTCATTATCAATAGTGGCATGGTAAGAACAACCATCAACATATACCCAAGGTAATGTTTGACAATGGTCCTCATTGTATATTTTATACGGGGAAAACAATTGTTCCTCCAGGAAATCATCTTCTGATAATTCTTCCCCAGGATCCTTAGCAATACAGTCGTGGAGCTCAGCAAGCCCCTGTGCGACTGGATTCTTTTTATTCTGCTTGTAGTGAATTTCTAAAGGCCAGCCTTGTAAGGAAATAGTACAAGCTGTTATGCAGCTATTAGACAAATTCCCATGTCTTATTATCTTACTTTGCAAATATAGCAAAGGCTGGTGGGCCGTTTCTACAATAATTTTCTCACCCTGTATATAGCTGCCGAAATTTTGTAGAGCCCATACAGTAGATAAGAGGGCTTTTTCACAATCGCTAAATTTTATTTCTATTGGGGAAAGAGTTTTGCTCGCAGTGCGGCACCATTGAGCTTTTTGTAGGGATAATTTGACACCTGCCCTTTTAAGTTGGCTGAGGACGTGTTTAAGCTCTGTGATGTGTTTTTCAAAATTGGTGCTTTTGATTAAAAGATCATCAACATAAGATAAGGTCCCCATTTCCAGTGCATCAGGCATAGCCCTATGCATGAATACAGCAAATTCATGTCCTGAATTTATGTATCCAAATGGAAGTCTCTGGAATGCATACTGGACTTTTGGAATGAGAATGCCAGCTTATACTGGTCCTCCTCATGTACCTTTATGGTCCAATATCCCTGTGCACAATCAATGGCAGTGAATATTTTAGATCCCTGCATCTGTGCTAGGCACTGGTCTATATATGGCACAGGCCAGCCAGACATGTACACTCATTTGTTTAGCTGTCTTAAATCAGCACACAAATGCCATTGTCCATTGGGCTTAAGAACACCTAGAATAGGATTGTTATAAGAGCTGTGCACCTGTCAGATAATACCCCTTTCTTCCAGGTTCCTTATGATTTCTGCGAGAGAATCATATAATGCTAAAAGAAGTCTGTATTGTTTAACAAAGACAGGCAGTGCATTGGGATCTGTTTGGATTCTTGCAATGTGCAAGTCTGTAGTCCCACAGTCATAAGAATCCCTAGCCAAAATATCCTTGTACTCCATCAGAAGTTCTCGCAGCTGTCGGCGTTCATCATCACTGGAACAGCCATTAGCTAAAGATATTTGCTCTTTGACTATTTGCTGAAATCCTGGAAAGATTTCAGGCTGTAATATTTAATAGGCTTCTTCCAATTTAGAGGTGAGGTCCCCTTGATTATAGTTCATATTGCCCCCATGACTCTTGGTATTGGGGTATTCTTGCTGTTTGATCGGCTGATCAAACATCAGGGAGGCTTCTTCAATTTTACAAATGCCATCCTCTGAGCTGAAGGGATAAATAGACTGAATTGTAAATAGTCCTTCTGGCATAGATGCAAAGGATTGTTCTATTAATTGTTCTTCAGTTAAGTATCCTTCAGGTATTAGCCCAATTATATTTTTCTGGAATCCAAAAGTGTAATAACTTGATTCCAGTACATATCCTATGGTAGTTCCCTTGGATAAGGTTATATCCTGTGGGGTCATGTTATGCACAATAACATGTATTGGAATAGTTCCAATATTTACCATAGGAGTATGGGTCATTGTTATACCCAGATTTTGAATTCTATGGGAGAGGCAAATTAGTGTTTCAGAAGTTTTAAATTTCTGACCTCTTTTTACCTGTAAGGGTAAGAGGAATCTGTCAGCCCCAGCAGGGATTATAACATTGTTAGGCACCTGCATATTCACAGCATATGGCATTTGCTGGTTTGATTTCAGGGCTGTGTTTTCATCCTGAAATGCTTCAGGGTCCCCTTTTAACCTGCTCCAGAGGCAAGAGTTAATCAAATCTGTTTGTATGGCATATCTATGTAAGAGATCATTGTCAATGTATATTTGATTATGGGGATCATTTAAAACTAAAAACATGTGCTTAGCTGATTTATTACCTATAAATATATAGATAATAAGCACTTTGCTGTGATGTTATAGCTTTCAGATCTGTCATCCAGGCCGTGGACACAGTGGTTATGGGGAGAAAGATATTTCATCACTTTAGGTTCAGCTATCTGCACAAATAAGCCTTCGCTTATTTAGCTAGCTTTCTGTTTTAAGTTCAATTTAGCATATTTGGTTTTACCAAGGTCATGCACTTGCATAGGGATAAATAGATCCTCTTTAACTCTCTCAATTCCAGCGAGGTATTGAGCGTGGCCTCCTCCTTTAGGGATTTTATGATCCCCCTTGTGGTGAGATATGGTTAATACATCACCGTCTAAGGAGATATTTGCTATATCTCCAGGCGAAATTTTAAAAGTGTTACCATCAGAGCCACTTAAAGGAGTCTGATCATCTATTTGTAGTGATTTCAGGTATGGAGTCATTCCAGAAAATTATCTCCACAGCATCTGGCTTCTTGTCCACCACGTGACAGATATGCCGGATCGCTCATAATTAAGAGGTCTTTTTACTTGTGACCAAATTACTTTATTTATGCAATCAATTATGGTGCTTAATTGCTTGAGGAGATCACTACCAATAATTAAACAATCAGTTGGCAGATCCACTATAATGACAGGGTGTCTTATGACCCTGTTCCCCAGTTTAAGTTTTAACCATGCCATACCATAGACTTTTAGAGAGTCACCCCCAACACCTATTAGTGTACCATCAAATTCTTTTATTTTAGGTTTGTGGGGTGTTAGCTAATTTAGCTGTGTGTAGTACCTGTGGGATAAAATAGTTGCCTGAGATCCAGTATCAATTAATCCCATGATAGTGTTAGAAACTGAATCCTGGAGCTCAGCTAATACATACTATCTCCCTGCAGTTTCTATCATTTCACACATAAAATTGGCATGATTACACAATTTTGGGCTTCGCCACGTGTTACCTGAATCCGCCGTGCTACCTGATGCAGAAGAAACTTCATATTGACTGGTCCCCTCTATAATAGGGTTGACTGGGTTCTTGTGTACTGCATCTGTGGAAATAAGGTTAAGATGATGCTTCAAAGGAAGAGATTTGTTAAAGTGCCCCGGCTGAGGTTGCTCGTCATCACAGTTAGATCGTCCGTTTCCGGTCTGTAGGGAGAGAATATGATTAGTACCATTATTGATATTTATCATTTCATTTGGTATATCTCTCCCCTCTCTTTCAGGTGATATTGCAGTATTTATGACTGTGCCTGTGGCCCTCTGCTGGCCACTGGCTGTACCCCTAAAAAGGATTGTTAGGTTGCTGAGCCGTCAAAGCTTGACTCATATTAGTAAATAGTGTACATAATTGACTAACTTGTGTGCTGAGTTGGCCCACTTGAATGGACAAGCTATCTTTACCCATGGACCGATTTTTAGATGTCCCAGGGTATTGATTCCTGGATCCTTGGGGTCCCTCAGAATCATAGTTATTTCTCCTATTTTGACATGGTTGTCTTTGGGGTTCAACTTGTTCAGCGTTAGTATCTTGGGGAGCACTATTTACTTGGGATGTCTGGTTACCCTGAGAGTATTCTCGCGACTTTTGGTATTTATTTTTACGGGGATACAGATAACCTTGTGGGTTTTCATCTCTTTGGGGATAATTATTTACCTTGGTATGTCGCCCATCTGGAGCATAATCTCTCTGCGCCTCAGCCTGTGTGGGGGGAGGGGCAGAGTTAAAACTTTGTGGGGATGGCCTGTTTTTTTCTGGCTACCTCCGCATAGGTTTTCTTTTTAGACTCCAAATTGAGGGGGCTAGGTGACACCCTAGTTTCTGCCACAATTTTGGGACTGGGTTTTGGTTCCCTTTTAACCCCCTGTTCACCAGACTGCTGAATAGAGTATAACTTTGTACTCTCTCTGATCAGCCAGTCCAATGAGCAGTGCTCATCAAAATCTCTAGCTAAATTAAGTTTGATGGGCGTGGGTAATGCTTCGAAAAATAAATTCACAAATTCTGAGCATTCAAATATGGGATTATCTTCAGCCATACTGTACGGACTTTTCAGTACAGAAAGTAATTCTATAGGGCTTTGCACTACATTTTAAACCGTATACAGCTATTTTCACTGCAGTTTTAGTGCGAAATTGCCCGAACTCTTTTCTGCACTGTAGTTTTGTCTCATTCCAGGAATGAATATTCATATCCTTTAGTGAAGCAAAGAATTTGTGATATTTACCTTCAAATACCCAGGGCAGAAATTACATTTTTGACTGCTCACTTGTAACATTCATAAACAGAAGAAAAGACAGATGCGCCACATGGCCCAGTATTGTTTGATCCGCAGAGTTAAACTATCAGATTGTATTACATTAGACTCACAATCTTGGAAGCACTCCAATTAGGGCAATGGGAACAGTCTGGGATCTATAACAGTCACCCAGCAGACCGACCTCTTAGGGTGAAGAAGGATAATCTGTAGTAAAACACAAGAGGACACAAGGGTGCCTATATGGCCTAGTACAGTCTTATACCAGGAGCAGTAATATGTATGGTAAGATATATACTCACAAAAAGTAAAGCATCTCCATTGATACTAATCAGACAGGAAGGGATCAATGTAGTCACCCAACAGACTGTAGCAAGGCTTCCACAGGAGGCAGGCAGCAAAAGCAAAGGTCCAGTGGACCAATGAAAATCCGAATAAAACACAGTAGCAAGTGTTTGAGATAAAAAAGTATTAAACTTTACTGAAATAAGTTAAAATAAAGCGACGCGTTTCTCAGTCACAGACTGTTTCCTCAGGCATAATAAAATGGTTTACAAACACTTGCTACATATACCTAACAAACCAATTAACATAATTGATATCACTTGTAGTGGGTGTGATCTATGACATCATAGGTATCCTAGTTACAAATCTGTTTTGACAACATAAGTAAACCCAATTTGTGTGTTGTATATTTAAACAAAAAAAAAATACAAATTATAGCAAAGAATGCTCAAAACAATCCTAAACCAATTTATACAATTACATATAACAATGATTTATATATCTTTTTTTATATATGTGGAAAATACATATCCATCTTAGCTTGTAATAAATAGTTTAGTCAGATATAAACTCCATTTGTGTACCACATATAGGCAGAACATATGTATATTAAACACCTTAGTTGTTTCTAATAAGTTTCTTATTTAACTTGTTCTTTTTATATAGCAACTCATTCATATAATGCCCCATTCATATCCCTAATTGCAAGGAAATACTCTTTTTCTGTTTATCTTTTCCATTCATTTTTACAAACAAAGTCGTATGTTATCTAATATACGAATTTCAAATGCTCATGCCTTACAGTTTCATAATCAAGACTGTTCCTATTGATGATTATGTCCTATCAATACAAAATTTTAGGTTATTTCTAATCCGGATCACTTACTTTGTTTTGTTGTAAATCGCCATTAGAGTTTCTGAATGGCGTGCATCTCACGCTTATGCGCATGTCAATAGTGTAACCATAGGAACCATATGACTAATTCGGCTCCACGCTAAGCGCAAGTAAAGAGCTGTAACCTGATAGGTTTGTGTAACTCTTTGGCTCAATATAACAATTGGCTGTGTTCCAATCACTCGTGTTAGTATAGATACAATAAGGCCTATTCAGAACGGCACTAGATATAATAAGAAGCTGTTAGCAAATAAGGTAGTGGTATCTTTTAACTATAGATAACTAGTGTCTGTGTTCCATCTCAGGGTATTAGTATGTCTAATTGTTCCGTGGATGGTACTATACCGATAAAATATTGTAACCAGAGTCCACCTATATTTAATGAACAAAGGAGAAAAACCAGTGATTATTTGTACTTAGTAAACAGTGAGCGTATATATATTTGAGATGAGAATAATAATTAAATAAATGTACCATATATGCAGTAGTTGCTCGATAATGTATATAAATTGTATGAGGATTATTGAATAACCCTCTTGTCATATAAAGGGCTGGTGCCTAATTAAAAACTAAACTAAATCTTCCATGAGTGATGTGTTTAAGTGGCTTAATGACAATAATTTAAATATAATCCAAAAAAACCTACGTGACTTAATGACAATAATTTAAATATATATATATATATATATATATATATATATGGATTGCCTAGTATTAATAGTGACCCCAATGAGTATTTAACTAAACAATAGTGGTAATGTGATAGGACCTTGGTGATAATGATATATGTATATGTGTGGATTACAGTAATAGTATAAAATAGTGTATTGGGTCCCCTATGATGATAGTGAGACTCTTAGTTATATGTGATATTCTTATCTATACTTACAAATAAAATGGTGACATTGGTGTTATGTGATAATGATTAAAACTGATATGTTACATTTAAAGTGTTTGGTCAATATAAATAATAAGGTTGTAGTCCAAGGAAGTAAAGTAATAATAGCTCAAATTGGTTAGACCTCTAGATAGAAAAAGTGTTCTTATAATATACTTGTGTGATCTCTCAAAGAATCTGTGTAAATCACAATTAATTATATATAAGGTGGGCATATGGTTCACTATACTCTGAACAACTAAGAGACTGTGAAAATTAGATCTATATGGGAGAGGGAGCTAACAGTTATAAGGAATCTCCAATCAGCTTGCAGCTGTATCAGCTAGATGCAATCTAACATTGTGTGAAGTATAAGATAAGTCCCTCAGTATCCTGGAATAAAACTTGGGGATAAGGTACCCACAAATAATACCATATTTGTGCCAAGGGTTATCACTAGATGAGAAGTAGTAACTCCTATGATGTCAAATCACCTTGTCATATATCAAAGGCAGCCAAATCAACACATTCATTTAGACCATCTGGTACTAAAGAATGTAATTTATGTATCCAGTATGTCTCTCTACGGCGTAAATTGAGAAGAGGGTTGTGACTATTTCTGGAGATTTGTTCGATAGGTAATACAGATAGTGTTTTCGCTTCCTTTGTGTGAAAAAGCACAATGTCTAGATAGACTGTGTTTAAGATATTTTCTCTTGATGTTATAGATATGTTCACTCCAGCGTTTTCTAATGGTGCGGCTCGTGCGCCCTACATATTGAGCCCCACAAAAACAATTCACTAAATAAACAACATAAGTAGATTCGCAAGATAATCTCTTGTTAATTTTAAATTGTTCCCCTGTTTGGCGTGAAGAAAATGTCGTAGTGCCACTTTTAATGACTTTACACATATTGCATTTGCGCTTCATACATTTATAAACTCCACTTTGGGGGGTAAAGTTGCCTAAGAAAGTCCTGTTTAGGCCTAAATGATGGTTAGTACCCATAATCTTGTCTCTCATAATCTTGCTGGGGGCCAATTTATTTTTAAGTGTGGGCGCCCTTCTGTAGACTATCCTAGGTTTGGATGGAATGAGTTTTTTGAGATGTGGATCATCACAAATTATAGGCCAGTGTTTGGCTATAGTTTTTTGAATCTCACGATAATTGCTGTTAAATCCAGTAATAAATATTGGTGTCTTGTTATATTCAGCAGATATTTTTTCTTTAGACTTTTTTTGGATCTTATCTGATAACAGGTAGGTATTTCTATCGTCATTCAATGCGCTAAGGTATCCTTTCTGGATGAGATCCAAGGGATAACCCTTTTCCAAAAACCTATCCTTCAAAATCAGAGCTTGTTTTTTGTAGCCTTCAATGGTGCTGCAATTACGTCTTATTCGTCTAAATTGGCCATAAGGCACGTTCTTCTTCCAACTCATATAGTGATTACTGCTAAAGTTTAAAAAACTGTTACAGTCAACTTTTTTAAAAAAAGTTTCAGACATAATTATACCGGTTGTTGAAAAAGATAAAGATAGATCTAAAAATTCAATTATGTTGGACTGAATGTTAGAAGTGAATTCTAATTTGAATTTGTTGGAATTAAGCAAGATAGAGAAGGTTTTAGCCTCTTCATAGGTCCCCCTAAACATAATAAGTAGATCGTCTATATACCGGCCATAGAACACCAGACTCGCACCCATAGGAGACCCATAAATGTGGGTCTCCTCAAATCTGCCCATATAAAGATTGGCAAAACTGGGTGCGAATCTGGTGCCCATGGCCGTACCCTTCACTTGCAGGTAATGCTGCCCCTGATAGAGAAAATAATTGTGGTGTAGTATAAAATAAATTATTTCACTAATGAATTGTTGTTGTCTTAGTGGCATGTATATGTCAGTCGCCAGATATGATTGTATCACTGATAAGCCCTTATCATGTGGAATATTAGAGTAGAGCGAGCTTACATCGCTTGTGATCTACCACAGCCTATTATCTGTTTTGGTAATATTTAAACTATTCAATTTATTTAGGAGATCTGTAGAATCCCTGATAAAAGAGGGTAAATTGATAACATGTTTCTGCAGAAAGGAATCCACATAGGATGAGAGGTGGTCTGTCAGGCTGTCTATCCCTGCCACAATCGGGCGACCAGGGGGTGGAGAAGTGCTTTTGTGGACCTTAGACAGGTGATAATAGAACGCCACCCTGGGATTTTTTGGATAAAGTTATTCTTTCTCTTTTTTAGAGATGATGCCTTCATCAAACCCTTCTTTGAGAAGGGAGTAAAGTTGTTTTTGATATATAGGGGTGGGGTCCTTTGCTAAGATTTTGTAGTAGCTCTCATCTTTCAGAATCCTGTCAGCCTCCAAAATATAATCTGCCCTATCTTGGAGGACAATCCCTCCTCCCTTGTCTGCCTGGCGTATTATGATGTTTTTATTAGAAGTCAGTGTTTGGAGTGCTAAACGTTCACCTGGACTTAAATTATGTTTGTATTTAGTTTTTTTGGAAAGTTTCTCAAAATCTTTTAGTACCATCGACTGGAAGATACTGATATGAGAGTTCCTTACACGTGGGGGGTTGAATTGTGATTTGGGCTTGAATTCTGTTTGTATGTATTTATCATTAAGCTGTTGTAATAGTGTATCTGGTTCAGAAATAGCGAAACCGTCTCTCAGATGTCCATCCATAGAATTGAGAACTATCGGTATACACCCTGTATTTTTAAGGCGTTTCTCTGCAAAATATTTTTGCAGAGATAACTTTCTGGTGAAACTATTAATATCTACAAAAAGTTTAAACATGTTTGGACCATTGGATGGACTAAATGATAGTCCCTTTCCCAATATTCTGATTTCATCATCAGATAGTTTGTGATTTGACAGATTAAATATGCCTTTTTTATATTTTAATAATTTTTCCTTTTTAATGGTTGAGGATTTTCCTCTATTTCCTCGTTTATGTGTAGTCTTTTTTGACGTGGTGGTCGAGGTGACATGGACCAATGTTCCACGCGATGGTCTGGACCCATCTCTAAAAAAGGAGTAGTATTCTGTTCATTGTTATAAGATGTAGAGGGATTGTTTGTGGCATGTGGGCTTTCAGAATTTAATACCTGAAATCTATTAGTTGATTCAAATGATCTATTAGTAGGTCTAAAGTGATTTGATGTATCCTGGGCCCTAGAGTCATTTGTATTACTTCTTTCTCTCATGTGAGATCTCTCTTTATATGTGTCAATAGCAGCATTCAGGGGTCTGTCAGTGTGGTTATTATTTCCTGTCCTTTAAGGAGAATGTCTCATATTCTCTCTAAAGTCATGATTATTATCATCATTTTGTTTGTGTGTCCAATTGCGTTCACTAGATCTGTCCCAATAGTGGTGAGATTGAGATTTATTATATTGATGGTATGGGTGTTTATTTTCATAATAATTATCCTGATTGGAGCGTGTATTGTTATAGGATTGGTGAGATCTAACATTACCTCGTTGGTAAGGTTGTTGGTAGTAATTATGCTGATTATATGGTTGATGTTGTGTACCATCTCTTGTCCTATTGTATTCAGCATGTTGGTGTCTGTATTGTCTGTTCATATCAGACTCTGTAGATCTATTTTCTTGATTATAATTCAATCTAGTATTGTAATTGTTATCACCATGTCTCCTAGGGGTAAACCTTGGTGTGTTTCTTGAGGGATTGTTATTAAAGTTAGTGTTCCTATTGAAGGTGTTCCTTTCATTAGTCCTATTAAAGGTATAAACCTCACCCTTGGCATAATCACCCTCCTCTCTTGCTAGTTTTTTCTTTTTTCTTCTAATCACTTCACTTTGATATTCTTCTGCTCTATCATAGGCGGATTTTCTTAGTCCCTCAAATTCTGCATGATTAGTGTATTTTTCTAAATTCTGTTGTGTTTCATCTATTTCAATACCTACTTGATTGTATAGATGTTTCCTATGCTTAATTAGAATATCTATAAATGTGTTAGCACAGACATTGAGGGCATCCTCCCATTCTTTGAGGATGTCATTATTATCCTTAAAGGAGCAATTTTTGAATACTCTCAACCCTCTGGGTATCTGTTTTTTAGTTTTGTATTTTTGTAGTGTTTCAAAATCCCACCAATGTCTGTGCTCAGACTTTAACAAATTCTCCAATTTAGAGAATAAAGTGTGCATAGAGGGATCAGATGTATTTTCAATCTGATGGTCAGTGGTATCTAAACCACTGTTTTTCTTCCTCTTATTAGATCTTTCAATTGCAGATAACATGATGGTAAGGTCGACTACCCCTAGAGGCCAGTAGCAGAATACACCTAAGTGTATTAGCAAGATATGTCTATAAGATAGGGGGCGCCCTAAAAAGTTAGCACTCAATAGGCTATATGGTGTATATGATAGTAAATATGGTACACAAAGGAAGACAATAGGAAAAATACTATTAATCAATTCAACAAAATATAATAAAAAAGTCTTTAAATTTGTGAAATGAAATAATGTTGAGGCAGCAATCTGTTGCGGACCCGGCCTGGATCCAAGAGGATAATCTATAAACAGAAGAAAAGACAGATGCGCCACATGGCCCAGTATTGTTTGATCCACAGAGTTAAACTATCAGATTGTATTACATTAGACTCACAATCTTGGAAGCACTCCAATAAGTGCAATGGGAACAGTCTGGGATCTATAACAGTCACCCAGCAGACCGACCTCTTAGGGTGAAGAAGGATAATCTGTAGTAAAACACAAGAGCACACAAAGGTGCCTATATGGCCTAGTACAGTCTTATACCAGGAGCAGTAATATGTATGGTAAGATATATACTCACAAAAAGTAAAGCATCTCCATTGATGCTAATCAGACAGGAAGGGATCAATGTAGTCACCCAACAGACTGTAGCAAGGCTTCCACAGGAGGCAGGCAGCAAAAGCAATGGTCCAGTGGACCAATGAAAATCCGAATAAAACACAGTAGCAAGTGTTTGAGATAAAAAAGTATTAAACTTTACTGAAATAAGTTAAAATAAAGCGACGCGTTTCTCAGTCACAGACTGTTTCCTCAGGCATAATAAAATGGTTTACAAACACTTGCTACATATACCTAACAAACCAATTAACATAATTGATATCACTTGTAGTGGGTGTGATCTATGACATCATAGGTATCCTAGTTACAAATCTGTTTTGACAACATAAGTAAACCCAATTTGTGTGTTGTATATTTAAACAAAAAAAAAATAAATACAAATTATAACAAAGAATGCTCAAAACAATCCTAATGTAACATTCATAATGGATAAAGCATTTTCATAAGTCGCTAAGTGGTCAATTATAGAATTGGTTCCTTTGTTGGAGAACTTAGGTACTGCATGACTTAAAATTTTTATTATTTTAGGGGTGTCATATACTATATTAGACGTATCTAAGGCTTTCCTAGGAGCTAAACTAGGAGCTTTATTTTTGGTGTTGGAGCATTCCCTATCTTCCCTTTTGCTATGGGGAGAACCCTTATGCATATTAGTATTATGGGGCTATTGGGTAGCTAGTTCCGCCCTCTGACTCACTACTTGAGTTTCCCTCCCCTCCTCAGCTGAGTTATAGCAGCTCCCTGAATTTATATCATGAGGAGACTGTCTATTTGAGAAATTTACTTCTGACCAAATAGGGGTTCTTTGTCTAAATTCTTCCCTAAATTTCTACATTTCATCCCTGATGCATTCTTTAAGAGAATTAGAATTATCTGCATTATTCTCACTGCTAATAGAGGGGGTTTCATTATGACGATACAACCTTTTTAAACCACTTAATTCTCTCTGGCTTTGTGCGAGTTCTTTATGCAAATCTTCTATCTGGGCAACTAAATTCTGGTTATATTTTTGTAAAGTGGCCATGTTTTGGGCAAACTCATCAATTTTATTTCTCGGCTATAGCGAATACTATCTTCTAGTCCCTGTATTTGCAATTCCTTCTCTATGAGGTATAGCTACATTTCGTCAACAATGCATATTACCAGGGGCCAAGATTTTAGTATTAGTTTGTTCCATTTTTTGAGAGTTTTGCATTGATTAATTTTTAATAGTTCTTGGACTAATTTACTTTTTTCATTCCACCTTCTATAATCAATAGCAATATTTTTAGCCTTAATTGTAAGCATATCCAGGTAATCATTTAAATCACCCGCAATATTACACCTCTTTTTAATGTGGCCTATAATGTCCATCTTAAGAACATCGCCTTGAGTGAGGGGTATTGTCAGGGAACAAATTTCAACACTATGTACAGATTCAAATTATTCACTTCTGGTAACAGACATTATTATATTGGCTTTGTATTTAGTTAAATTAAAACGCTAATAACATTTTAACCAATAAGAAGAAAAAAAAAATATTTTCAAAATATTAATTTTGAATTACGAAAAATTAAACATTTTTAATCAATTTTTCAATTTTTTTTCTTTTTATAATTTTTTCTTTTCATAATCTCTGTTTACTACACATATATTATATCAATGTGATAAATATTAATAATATCTAAAGCAGTGTGCCTCCAAATAATTTGTCAGTATATGACCAGGTTATAATACAATATATTTATATATTTAAAAATTATCCTTTAAAATAAACCCCCCAAAAAATGCATATACAAAACAATAAAATTAATGTAAATTCCTAAGTTCTATATTAGTTAAAATTTATAGACACATTGAATTATATTTATAGAAAACCAGATATGAATCAAACTATACACGTTTAAACTATTATAATATGCTATGCAAAGATCATAAAAGTTACCTTATTTATTAACCTTTTTCACAATTGAATTTCATTAAAATACCACAATGAGATACCAAGATATGAGCCACTAACATTCAGACTGTTACAATTAAGTTATTTAACTCACAAATGATTCTATACAACTCTAATTAAAACACCAGAAGTTATATACAGTATATTCTTACTGGAAACAGTCAGTTTATATGACAATTTATCTAAGCTGAAATAAATTATTAATTACCTACAATTAAGACAAATTATTATTATTAAAATATAGATATATATTTGCAAAGATAAATTACACACCAGATAGATTTACTTACAATAATGGGCCGGACATAGCAATATGCAATACAAAGGACCTTTGGCAAATAAATTATTTAGCAATAGTGACTAGTTAAGACTACACAGGACTGTGAAACACAAGTTTAAAATACAAATTGTTCTTTCACAATTACTAACTGCAATTTGACTATAGCCTTAGAATACCTTTGATTTTAGCAATAATGAATGAATTTGCTTTCAAATATCAAATTACAGAGTTCATACATTACCAACATGAGCCAATTTAATATTCCAACATTCCTTGTTTCACCTCATATGAAAATACGGGTATTTTCAATGTGGATAAGAAAAAGTAGCCGAGTTTGCTGATAGTGACTGTGTTCCCATGCAACCAGTTAACAGTCCAGAATTCAGCAAAAAGTCAGAAGCCTTCCTCTCTCCTCTTGCATTCAGCTTATATCTCTTAATCATTGATGAAACTATATGATAGGCCCTTCGGATGCTTGTCTGTGATTGGCTCCTGGATCTGAATATCTCATAGATTATTTTGGGAGACACCCTCACTGGCTCTGTATGTGTTCTAATAGACAATTTATTTAGCTGTCATACCAGTTCCAATCCCCTAGGGGGCAGCAGACAACCAGCAAATACAGTCTCACCATCAATCACTGCTAATCCAAATATCTCCCTATATAATGATTATTTAACATATTATTACTTATTGCATTAATCACTTACAATTTTAATTATAGATGGGATAATATAATGTCATGTTTCTGATTACTCCAATACTAAATATAAGCATGTTTCTAGCGATCACACCAATAATACATACCTTGAGATCAGCAAACATGTGCTGTTTTCATATAATTATACATACATTGAATAACTATCCCATACAGAATAATATTTCATATCTGTATATCTCCCTTTGAAAGTACAAAATACACAGGATATTATTTTAAATACCAATTATATATGTACTTATTAGATGCCTGAAAGATGTAAAGAAATATGTTATTAAAATTGGACATTTTAAAATTGACTGTATTGCTACTTATTTAATTCCAGCATACACTTATCTAATATGTTACCATTATACAAATAGACAATCTGAATTGCATTTCCCCAGATCCATATATAGTCATTTAATACAGTCTAAGGCATATATATAATATTTTTCTGAATCTATTTAAGTTTCAAACAGAAATCCTCAGACATAATGTCTGTTTATTTACAGCGGTCTGATAAGTTTATTATTATCTTGGGCCAGAAATCTACTTCAAACAGAGCAGACACATGGTGACACCTTCTTTGAAAATAACTGCCTGATCTAATTAGACCAAATGTTTCAGAGAAAGAAGAAG
The DNA here is from genome assembly GCF_027579735.1 of Bombina bombina. Lineage (NCBI taxonomy): Eukaryota > Metazoa > Chordata > Amphibia > Anura > Bombinatoridae > Bombina > Bombina bombina. Next base: position 693,432,447 of record NC_069501.1, read on the forward strand.
GGGAGTGTCTCACCCAGCCAAGACCATCTCATATCGCATTGGATTTTTAGCTACAAAATGAAATATTAAATATCTATGATATATCTGTAGTTTATTTAATGTTACTTACAGGTACCCTGACAACCCACTACAAACCCCCCTCACTGTTGAAGACAAGTTGAGGACAAAAGGGATTATACAGTTGTTCAATTAGTAAAGATGGGTATCTTCAAAGAAACCCCTGGGGAGAGGAGCCAAGAGTCTGGACAGAAAAACAGGTTTTTATAGAAGGCAACCACTTAGCATGCAAAAGTTAAATATCCCATGCTGGGCTGCATACACAGAATTCTAGATATCACGACTCTATGGAAGATAAGTAAATGTAGCATTTTAACCCTGTGAGTAGCTAAATGCATATAATAATTTAACTCTTAATAGCAGAAAAAGAAGTTAGGAACTCATCTACAGTATATGAATTGTATAAATTTCAAATGTTCCATCCATTTATACTCAGATCATATTAAAAATATATATACTGTATATGTATTGATCTGAAAAGTATAGTATATTGGATAAATGTCTGCTGTATTGAATGATTAGCTACACTGATAAATTTAAAATGTGTTCCAAAATCTCAGAATAATACCATATTTTTGTTCTTCATAGAAACATAGATATAGACAGTGGATAAGAGTCATAGGCCCGATATTACCTTATAGTATAAACCTATCTAGTTCGTAGGATAGCCTTATGCTTGTCCCAGGCATTTTTAAAGTCCCCCACAGTGTTTGTCATTACTACCTCTTGAGGAAGTTTATTCCATAAATCAATCACTCTTTCTGTAAATAAGTGCTTCCTCAAATTACTCCTAATTCTACTACATTTCAGCTTGAGAGCATTAAATTTTCCATTTTATGTAAAATACCCACAGCCTCAGTTTTACTAAGCCTTTTAACAAACTTGAAAGTTGCTATCATATCACCTCTTTCCCTTCTCTCCTCTAAGCTATACATTTTTAGGTCATTGAGCCTATCCTGGTAAGTTTTATTTTTTAGACCATGTACCATTTTGGTAGCCCTCCTTTGCACAGATTCAAGTTTGTTAATATCCTTCTGAAGATATGGCCTCCATAACTGCACACAATACTCTAGATGAGGCCTAACTAATGATCTATAAAGTGGCATAAGAACCTTACCATTTCTGCTGCAAATGCCAATACATTAAAGCATTCTGCTAGTCTTACTCGCTGCATTACTACATAGTTTACTAAGTTTTAAATAATTTGAAATAATAATTCCCAAGTCCTGTTCCTCATCTGTAACAGTCAGTAAAGTGTCATTGAGTCTCTAATTAACATTTGGATTTTTCTTCCCTAAATGTATTATTTTACACTTTGCTGTGTTAAACTTTAGATCCTAGTCGTTTGTCCAATCCTCCAATTGTTGAATATCACTTCTCATTTTGTCTACCCCCCCTGAAACATCCACTCTGTTACAAACAGACATACTTTCCCCTGTAGCCCTTTGCTGATACCACAGATAAATATGTTAAACAAAACAGGACCCAGAACTGACCCCTGAGGAACACCACTAGTAACAGCCTCCTCTGCTCAATGAACTCCATTTACTAAGACACTTTGTTTTCTGTCCTTAAGCCAGCATTCCACCCAGTTCACAATTTTTGAGTCTAGACCAAGGAGATACAGTTTGTGAATTAGTTTATTGTGTGGGACGATGTCAAATGCTTTGCTGAAATCTAGATATGCTACATCAACTGCTCCACCTACTTTTGTTACATAATCAAAGAAGTCAATTAAATTAGTCTGACATGATCTCCCTGAAGTAAAACCATGCTGATTTTGGTCCTCTAAATTGTGTGTAAGTCATAATTCTTTCTTTTAAGAGACTTTCCATTAATTTCACTACTACTGAAGTTAAACTAACCTGAAGTTAACTGATTCTTCTCTACTGCCCTTTTTATGAAGAGGTATTACATTTGCTATTCTCCAATCATCTGGGACAGCTCCTGTTAATAGTGACTGATTAAACAGATCAGTGAATGGGACAGTTAGCACTGATCAAAGTTCTTATTAAAACCCTTGGATTAATATTATCAGGACCCACTGCCTTTTTAACATTTATTTTTGAAAATGCTAACAAAATTTAATCCTCTGTAAAAAGATTAGTTTAAGCTTGTTTCTATTTTTCATAGAATCCCTTAATGTAGACATTCTATCTTTACAATCTTTTGTGAAAACAGAAGTAATCATTAAAACAGTCTGCAATTTGCTTAACTCTTTCTATCATTCTACCATCAACGGATTTAAATTTTACTATTCCTACCTTTTTTCTTCTTTCACTGATATATCTAAAGAATGTTTTGTCCTCATATTTCACTGATTGTGCTATCTTCTCTTCTGCATGAGCTTTAACCTTCCTAATTAACTGCTTAGTCTTTTTTTGTTGGAGTCTCCATATTTTCATATCATCATCTGCTTTTGTGTGTCTGTAATTTTTATAAGCTATCTTTTTTGTCTTTACAGCATGTGCTACTTCTTCTGAAAACCATATTGGTTTCCGCTTTCTTTTACTTTTACAGACATGTCTAATACAGTGTGCGGTTGCATCTAAAATGGCACCTTTCACAAATTCCCACTGTTCTTGAACCCCTGTAATAAGAGTTTTCCCTTTTAAATTGTTTTTTATGTATTTTCCCATTAATGAAAAATCTGCCTTCCTAAAGTCTAAAGCCTAGATTTAGAGTTCTGCGGCCAAAGGGGTGCGTTAGCTACGCGTGCTTTTTTCTGGCCGCACCTTTTAAATACCGCTGGTATTGAGAGTTCACAGAATGGCTGCGTTAGGCTCCAAAAAAGGAGCGTAGAGCATATTTAACGCAACTTCAACTCTCGATACCAGCGGTGCTTACGGACGTGGCCAGCTTCAAAAACATGCTCGTGCACGATTCCCCCATAGAAAACAATGGGGCTGTTTGAGCTGAAAAAAACCCTAAAACCTGCAAAAAAGCCGCGTTCAGCTCCTAACGCAGCCCCATTGTTTGCTATGGGGAAACACTTCCTGCGTCTGCACCTAACACTCTAACATGTACCCCGAGTCTAAACACCCCTAACCTTACACTTATTAACCCCTATTCTGTGGCCCCCGCTATCGCTGACCCCTGCATATTATTATTAACCCCTAATCTGCCGCTCCTTAAACCGCCGCTACTTACATTATCCCTATGTACCCCTAATTATGCTGCCCCTAACACCGCCGACCCCTATATTATATTTATTAACCCCTAATCTGCCCCCCACAATGTCGCCTCCACCTGCCTACACTTATTAACCCCTAATCTGCCGTCCGCACGCCGCCGCTACTATAATAAAGCTACTAACCCCTAATCCGCCTCACTCCCGCCTCAATAACCCTATAATAAATAGTATTAACCCCTAATCTGCCCTCCCTAACATCGCCGACACCTAACTTCAAGTATTAACCCCTAATCTGCCGATCGGAGCTCACCGCTACTCTAATAAATTTTTTTATCCCCTAAAGCTAATTTTAACCCTAACCCTAACACCCCCCTAAATTAAATATAATTTTATTCTAACTAAATAAATTAACTCTTATTAAATAAATTATTCCTATTTAAATCTAAATACTTACCTGTAAAATAAACCCTAATATAGCTACAACATAAATTATAATTATATTATAGCTATTTTAGGATTAATATTTATTTTACAGGCAACTTTGTATTTATTTTAACCAGGTACAATAGCTATTAAATAGTTAAGAACTATTTAATAACTAAAATAGTTAAAATAATTAAAAAATTACCTGTAAAATAAATCCTAACCTAAGTTACAATTAAACCTAACACTACACTATCAATAAATTAATTAAATAAAATACCAACAATTATCTACAATTAAACCTAACACTACACTATCAATAAATTATTTAAATAAAATATCTACAAATAAATACAATGAAATAAACTAACTACAATTACAAGTACAAAAAATAAAAAAGAACTAAGTTACAAAAAATAAAAAAATATTTACAAACATTAGAAAAATATTACAACAATTTTAAACTAATTACACCTACTCTAAGCCCCCTAATAAAATAACAAAGCCCCCCAAAATAAAAAAATGCCCTACCCTATTCTAAATTAAAAAAGTTCAAAGCTCTTTTACCTTACCAGCCCTGAACAGTGCCCTTTGTGGGGCATGCCCCAAAGAATTCAGCTCTTTTGCCTGTAAAAAAAACACATACATTACCCCCCCCAACATTACAACCCACCACCCACATACCCCTAATCTAACCCAAACCCCCCTTAAATAAACCTAACACTAAGCCCCTGAAGATCTTCCTACCTTATCTTCACCATACCAGGTTCATCGATCGGTCCTCGGATCGGAAGTGTTGATCCAAGCCCAAGCGGGGGGCTGAAGAGTGACGTCCATCCTCGGGCTGAAGTCTGGATCCAAGCGGCGGCTGAAGAAATTCATCATCGGGCTGAAGTCGGAAGTCCATCATCGGGATGAAGTCTTCTATCAAGCCGCATCTTCAATCTTCTTTCTTCTGGAGCGGAGTGGAGCCATCTTCTTCCAAGCCGACGCGGAACATCCTCTTCAACCGACGCCTACTCGCCGAATGACGATTCCTTTAAATGACGTCATCCAAGATGGCGTCCCTCGAATTCCGATTGGCTGATAGGATTCTATCAGCCAATCGGAATTAAGGTAGGAATATTCTGATTGGCTGATGTAATCAGCCAATCAGATTAAAGTTCAATTCGATTGGCTGATCCAATCAGCCAATCAGATTGAGCTCGCATTCTATTGGCTGTTCTGATCAGCCAATAGAATGCGAGCTCAATCTGATTGGCTGATTCCATCAGCCAATCAGAATTTTCCTACCTTAATTCCGATTGGCTGATAGAATCCTATCAGCCAATTGGAATTCGACGGACACCATCTTGGATGACGTCATTTAAAGGAACCGTCATTCGGCTAGTAGGCGTCGTTAGAAGAGGATGGATCCGCGTCGGCTGGGAAGAAGATGCTGCTTGATAGAAGACTTCATCCCGATGATGGACTTCCGACTTCAGCCCGATGATAGATTTCTTCAGCTGCCGCTTGGATCCAGACTTCAGCCCGAGGATGGACGTCACTCTTCAGCCCCCCGCTTGGGCTTGATTCAACACTTCCGAGGACCGATCGGTGAACCTGGTATGGTGAAGATAATTAGGAAGATCTTCAGGGGCTTAGTGTTAGGTTTATTTAAGGGGGGTTTGGGTTAGATTAGGGGTATGTGGGTGGTGGGTTGTAATGTTGGGGGGGGTATTGTATGTGTTTTTTTACAGGCAAAAGAGCTGAATTCTTTGGGGCAAAGGGCCCTGTTCAGTGCTGGTAAGGTAAAAGAGCTTTGAACTTTTTTAATTTAGAATAGGGTAGGGCATTTTTTTATTTTGGGGGGCTTTGTTATTTTATTAGGGGGCTTAGAGTAGGTGTAATTAGTTTAAAATTGTTGTAATATTTTTCTAATGTTTGTAAATATTTTTTTATTTTTTGTAACTTAGTTCTTTTTTATTTTTTGTACTTTAGTTAGTTTATTTCATTGTATTTATTTGTAGATATTGTATTTAATTAATTTATTGATAGTGTAGTGTTAGGTTTAATTGTAGATAATTGTAGGTATTTTATTTAATTAATTTATTGATAGTGTAGTGTTAGGTTTAATTGTAGATAATTGTAGATATTGTATTTAATTAATTTATTGATAGTGTAGTGTTAGGTTTAATTGTAACTTAGGTTAGGATTTATTTTACAGGTAATTTTGTAATTATTTTAACTATTTTAGCTATTAAATAGTTCTTAACTATTTAATAGCTATTGTACCTGGTTAAAATAAATACAAAGTTGCCTGTAAAATAAATATTAATCCTTAAATAGCTATAATATAATTATAATTTATATTGTAGCTATATTAGGGTTTATTTTACAGGTAAGTATTTAGATTTAAATAGGAATAATTTATTTAATAAGAGTTAATTTATTTCATTAGAATAAAATTATATTTAACTTAGGGGGGTGTTAGGGTTAGGGTTAAAATTAGCTTTAGGGGTTAAAAAATGTATTAGAGTAGCGGTGAGCTCCGATCGGCAGATTAGGGGTTAATACTTGAAGTTAGGTGTCGGCGATGTTAGGGAGGGCAGATTAGGGGTTAATACTATTTATTATAGGGTTATTGAGGCGGGAGTGAGGCGGATTAGGGGTTAATAATAGAGCACAGTAGTTAAGAGCTTTATAAACTGGCGTTAGCCCAGAAAGCTCTTAACTACTGACTTTTTTCTGCGGCTGGAGTTTTGTCATTAGATTTCTAACGCTCACTTCAGCCACGACTCTAAATACCGGAGTTAGAAAGATCCCATTGAAAAGATAGGATACGCAATTGACGTAAGGGGATCTGGGGCATGGAAAAGTCGCGGCTGGAAAGTGAGCGTTAGACCCTTTAATGACTGACTCCAAATACCAGAGGGTGGTAAAAACCAGCGTTAGGAGCCTCTAACACTGGTTTTGACGGCTACCGCCAAACTCTAAATCTAGGCCTTAAACTTTTGTTTTAGTCTGGGTGAACAGTTCCTGCACATGAATACTAAACCAAACAGATTGATATACAAATTAGGTTCCAGATATGACTAGTAGATACTGATATACGAATGCCTATATAATGTGTGCCCTGAATCATATCATATAGCTTATACACTAAATATTAATATGATATCCACAGATATGCAATATTTATAGTAAATGGAATAAGATCAGATACACAAATATATATATATATATATATATATATATATATATATATATATATATATATATATATATATATATAATTTATTACATCAGACTGCTACTCACAAGGTATGTATGTGATATAAGGTTGATAACCCGAAAAGGTGACAATACTATATCAGAAAATTAACTAAAATATTAATTAAATTAATTCAGAAAGTATTAAAATCCTTTTAAGTGCCATAATAGAAATATGCCTTTGAAATACATCTCTTGAGACATTGTCGGTAGGAAGTATGTATTATATGTATATTCTATAAATTTAATATTATGCACAGGTCTATATCTAAATGTATAGGAAATATATATATATATATATATATATATATATATATATATATATTCATGTATATCATAAGTGGAATATACTCGTATTTGATACACTCCTCTTTAGTAGTATTAGATACTAAAACAGAGACATTCACTTTGATTGAGAGAGAAACACACAGATTTGTGCTGGTATTTTCTCTGCATTTTTGCATCCTTGCAAAATAATGTGATAATCCTTCTTATATGACCAACAAGAAGCCTCAGGATAAGCTGAATTCTCATATGGTTATTTTGTAATGTATTAATGGCTTTTATATTTTAATAGATTTTAGCAAATAAATTCTTTATAGCATAGTTAAACTACAGCTGTGAGTTACAAGGTAATTTATTCTTATATTTAATATTAATTAGACCAAGGGTAGTAAGTATACTGGTGTCAAATATTAATATTTAGAAAAAAAAATTGTATTTTAATGTCATAAGTTAGTTGCAGCTATTGTGATATATTTTAGAATTCGTTTTATTGTGGCTAAATAAGAGTTTGTTTTAGGCCAAATTAATTGGAATATAAATTGGCCATTGCATTAATAAAATACAATTCTTGGGCCTAGATTTAGAGTTTGGCGGTAGCCGTGAAAACCAGCGTTAGAGGCTCCTAACGCTGGTTTTAGGCTACCGCCGGTATTTGGAGTCAGTCAGGAAAGGGTCTAACGCTCACTTTTCAGCCGCGACTTTTCCATACCGCAGATCCCCTTACGTCAATTGCGTATCCTATCTTTTCAATGGGATCTTTCTAACTCCGGTATTTAGAGTCGTGTCTGAAGTGAGCGTTAGAATTCTAACGACAAAACTCCAGCCGCAGAAAAAAGTCAGTAGTTAAGAGCTTTCTGGGCAAACCCTGGTTTATAAAGCTCTTAACTACTGTGCTCTAAAGTACACTAACACCCATAAACTACCTATGAACCCCTAAACCGAGGTCCCCCCACATCGCCACCTACGTTATACTTATGTACCCCTAATCTGCTGCCCCTAACACCGCCAACCCCTATATTATATTTATTAACCCCTAATCTGCCCCCCACAACGTCGCCTCCACCTGCCTACACTTATTAACCCCTAATCTGCCAAGCGGACCGCACCGCTATTATAATAAAGTTATTAACCCCTAATCCACCTCACTAACCCTATAATAAATAGTAATAACCCCTAATCTGCCCTCCCTAACATCGCCGACACCTAACTTCAAACATTAACCCCTAATCTGCCGACTGGAGCTCACCGCTATTCTAATAAATGTATTAACCCCTAAAGCTAAGTCTAACCCTAACACTAACACCCCCCCTAAGTTAAATATAATTTAAATTTAACTAAATTAATTAACTCTTATTAAATAAATTATTTCTATTTAAAGCTAAATACTTACCTGTAAAATAAATCCTAATATAGCTACAATACAAATTATATTTATATTATAGCTATTTTAGGATTTATATTTATTTTACAGGTAACTTTGTATTTATTTTAACCAGGTACAATAGCTATTAAATAGTTATTAACTATTTAATAGCTAAAATAGTTAAAATAATTACAAAATTACCTGTAAAATAAATCCTAACCTAAGTTACAATTAAGCCTAACACTACACTATCAATAAATAAATTAAATAAAATACCTACAATTACCTACAATTAAACCTAACACTACACTATCAATAAATTAATTAAATACAATATCTACAAATAAATACAATGAAATAAACTAACTAAAGTACAAAAAATAAAAAAGAACTAAGTTACAAAAAATAAAAAAATATTTACAAACATCAGAAAAATATTACAACAATTTTAAACTAATTACACCTACTCTAAGCCCCCTAATAAAATAACAAAGACCCCCAAAATAAAAAATGCCCTACCCTATTCTAAATTACTAAAGTTCAAAGCTCTTTTACCTTACCAGCCCTGAACAGGGCCCTTTGCGGGGCATGCCCCAAAGAATTCAGCTCTTTTTCCTGTAAAAAAAACACATACAATACCCCCCCCCCAACATTACAACCCACCACCCACATACCCCTAATCTAACCCAAACCCCCCTTAAATAAACCTAACACTAAGCCCCTGAAGATCTTCCTACCGTATCTTCACCATACCAGGTTCACCGATCGATCCAGAAGAGCTCCTCCGATGTCTTGATCCAAGCCCAAGCGGGGGGCTGAAGATGTCCATGATCCGGCTGAAGTCTTCATCCAAGCGGGAGCTGAAGAGGTCCATGATCCGGCTGAAGTCTTCTATCAACGGCATCTTCAATCTTCTTTCTTCCGGATCCATCTTGCAAACCTCTGACGCGGAACATCCTGCTGGCCCGACGGACTACCGACGAATGAAGGCTCCTTTAAGGGACGTCATCCAAGATAGCGTCCCTCGAATTCCGATTGGCTGATAGGATTCTATTAGCCAATCGGAATTAAGTTAGGAAAATTCTGATTGGCTGATGGAATCAGCCAATCAGAATCAAGTTCAATCCGATTGGCCGATCCGATCAGCCAATCAGAATTCGAGGGACGCCATCTTGGATGACGTCCCTTAAAGGAGCCTTCATGCGTCGGTAGTCCGTCGGGCCAGGAGGATGTTCCGTGTCGGAGGTCTGCAAGATGGATCCGGAAGAAAGAAGATTGAAGATGCCGTTGATAGAAGACTTCAGCCGGATCATGGACCTCTTCAGCTCCCGCCTGGATGAAGACTTCAGCTGGATCATGGACATCTTCAGCCCCCCGCTTGGGCTTGGATCAAGAAATCGGAGGAGCTCTTCTGGATCGATCGGTGAACCTGGTATGGTGAAGATAAGGTAGGAAGATCTTCAGGGGCTTAGTGTTAGGTTTATTTAAGGGGGGTTTGGGTTAGATTAGGGGTATGTGGCTGGTGGGTTGTAATGTTGGGGGGGGGGTATTGTATGTGTTTTTTTTACAGGAAAAAGAGCTGAATTCTTTGGGGCATGCCCCGCAAAGGGCCCTGTTCAGGGCTGGTAAGGTAAAAGAGCTTTGAACTTTAGTAATTTAGAATAGGGTAGGGCATTTTTTTATTTTGGGGGTCTTTGTTATTTTATTAGGGGGCTTAGAGTAGGTGTAATTAGTTTAAAATTGTTGTAATATTTTTCTGATGTTTGTAAATATTTTTTTATTTTTTGTAACTTAGTTCTTTTTTATTTTTTGTACTTTAGTTAGTTTATTTCATTGTATTTATTTGTAGATATTGTATTTAATTAATTTATTGATAGTGTAGTGTTAGGTTTAATTGTAGGTAATTGTAAGTATTTTATTTAATTTATTTATTGATAGTGTAGTGTTAGGTTTAATTGTAACTTAGGTCAGGATTTATTTTACAGGTAATTTTGTAATTATTTTAACTATTTTAGCTATTGTACCTGGTTAAAATAAATACAAAGTTACCTGTAAAATAAATATAAATCCTAAAATAGCTATAATATAAATATAATTTATATTGTAGCTATATTAGGATTTATTTTACAGGTAAGTATTTAGATTTAAATAGGAATAATTTATTTAATAAGAGTTAATTAATTTCGTTAGATTTAAATTATATTTAACTTAGGGGGGTGTTAGTGTTAGGGTTAGACTTAGCTTTAGGGGTTAATACATTTATTAGAATAGCGGTGAGCTCCAGTCGGCAGATTAGGGGTTAATGTTTGAAGTTAGGTGTCGGCGATGTTAGGGAGGGCAGATTAGGGGTTAATACTATTTATTATAGGGTTAGTGAGGCGGATTAGGGGTTAATAACTTTATTATAATAGCGGTGCGGTCCGCTCGGCAGATTAGGGGTTAATAAGTGTAGGCAGGTGGAGGCAACGTTGTGGGGGGCAGATTAGAGGTTAATAAATATAATATAGGGGTCGGCGGTGTTAGGGGCAGCAGATTAGGGGTACATAGGGATAATGTAAGTAGCGGCGGTTTACGGAGCGGCAGATTAGGGGTTAAAAATAATATGCAGGGGTCAGCAATAGCGGGGGCGGCAGAATAGGGGTTAATAAGTGTAAGGTTAGGGGTGTTTAGACTCGGGGTACATGTTAGAGTGTTAGGTGCAGACGTAGGAAGTGTTTCCCCATAGCAAACAATGGGGCTGCGTTAGGAGCTGTGTTAGGTTTTTTTTCAGCTCAAACAGCCCCATTGTTTTCTATGGGGGAATTGTGCACAAGCACGTTTTTGAAGCTGGCCGCTTCCGTAAGCAACTCTGGTATCAAGAGTTGCAGTGGCGTTAAATATGCCTGTACGCTCCCTTTTTGGAGCCTAACGCAGCCATTCTGTGAACTCTCAATACCAGAGTTATTTAAAAGGTGAGGCCAGAAAAAAGCCAGCGTTAGCTACGCGGGTCGTTACCGACAAAACTCTAACTCTAGGCCTTGGTGTTTTAATTAAAGTTAGATAGAACCATTTGTGGGCTAAATAGTTTAATTATACTTTTCTGAAAGTTCTCTTAGATTTATTGAGATTTAGTAAGATTTGCGTGAGGTATCTTGTTATATTGTTAACTATGCACTGTTAAGTTAGCAGTCCATATTTCTGCATTGGACTAAGAATTGTTGGCTAATTATAGACTGTTCTGGTATTTTCATTTGTTGTATTTTAATAAGCGATTCATTGTGAGTAAGGTTAATTTTTAGAGATATATTTTATGAGCTGTTTTATATAGAAAATTGTAACAGAATAAATTGTATACAATTGATTCACAATATAGTTTTTACATAAATATAATTCAATGGGGGGTAGTTATCAACGTGTCAACTTTCCTGCCTTCGCCGGCCCAATACGCCCACCTAAGCTCGCCTCACATCGCCGCCGCGGACCTGAAAAAATTTGCCTAAGTTATCAAGTAAAGCTGTCAAAAAGCCACGCACCAAGTACGGGGCGATGAGCAGCGGACTGTGAGAGTTATCACTCATCCGATCTCGCTGCTCTTCGGCTTTTTTACAGCTTTCTTGCTAGCCTGTCACTAAGCACTCACACTAACTACACTCTTCTACCCCCTATACCGGCGCCCCCAGAGCCCCCCGCAACTAAATAAAGTTACTAAACCCTAAACTGCCGCTCCTAGACTCCGCCGTAAGTCTTATAAATGTATTAACCCCTAAACCACCGCTCCCGGACACCGCTGCCACCTACATTATACCTAGTAACCCCTATCCTGCCCCCTATACCGTTGCCCTCTATAATAAAGTTATTAACCCCTATCCTGCTGATCCCGCACCTCGCCGCAAATAAATAAATAGTTTAACCCCTAAACCGCCGCTCCCTGAACCCACCGCAACCTATATTAAACTTATTAACCCCTAATCTGCCCCCCCTACACCGTCGCCACCTATATTAAATTTATTAACCCCTATCCTGCCCCCCACTACACCGCCACCACTGTAATAAAATTATTAACCCCTAAACCTAAGTCTAACACTAACCCTAACACCCCCCTAACTTAAATATTAATTAAATAAATCTAAATAATTTTTCTATTAATAACTAAGTTAATCCTATTTAAAACAAAATACTTACCTATAAAATAAACCCTAATATAGCTACAATATAAATAATAATTATATTGTAGCTATCTTAAGATTTATTTTTATTTTACAGGTACCTTTCAATTTATTTTAACTAGGTACAATAGCTATTAAATAGTTATTAACTATTTAATAGCTACCTAGCTAAAATAAAGAGAAATGTACCTGTAAACTAAAAACTAACCTAAGTTACAATTGCACCTAACACTACACTATACTTTAATAAATTATTCCTATTTAAAACTAAATACTTACCTGTAAAATAAACCCTAAGATAGCTACAATATAATTAATAATTACATTGTAGCTGTCTTAGGATTTATATTTATTTTACAGGTAACTTTGTATTTATTTTAGCTAGTTAGAATAGTTATTAAATAGTTATTAACTATTTAATAACTACCTAGCTAAAAGAAATACAAAATTACCTGTAAAATAAATCCTAACCTAAGTTGCAATTAAACCTAACACTACACTATCATTACATTAATTAAATAAATTAACTACAAATAACTACAATTAAATACAATTACATAAACAAACTAAAGTACAAAAAATAAAAAAAGCTAAGTTACAAAAAATAAAAAAAATAAGTTACAAACATTTTAAAAATATTACAGCAATTTTAAGCTAATTACACCTAATCTAAGCCCCCTAATAAAATAACAAACCCCCCCCCAAAATAAAAAAATTCCCTACCCTATTCTACATTAAAAAAGTTCAAAGCTCTTTTACCTTACCAGCCCTTAAAAGGGCCTTTTGTGGGGGCATGCCCCAAAGAATTCAGCTCTTTTGCCTGTAAAAGAAAAATACAACCCCCCCAACATTAAAACCCACCACCCACATACCCCTAATCTAACCCAAACCCCCCTTAAAATAACCTAACACTAATCCCCTGAAGATCATCCTACCTTGAGTCGTCTTCACTCAACCGAGCAGCGATGGAACCGAAGAGGTCAACCGGAGCGGCAGAAGTGATCATCCAAAGGGGCGCTGAAGAAATCTTCCATCCGATGAAGTGATCCTCCAAGCGGTGCTGAAGAAATCTTCCATCCGGGCGATGTCATCTTCCAAGAGGCGCTGTTTTTAGTTTACAGGTAAATTTCTCTTTATTTTAGCTAGGTAAGCTATTAAATGGTTAATAACTATTTAATAGCTATTGTACCTAGTTAAAATAAATTGAAAGGTACCTGTAAAATAAAAATAAATCTTAAGATAGCTACAATATAATTATTATTTATATTGTAGCTATATTAGGGTTTATTTTATAGGTAAGTATTTAGTTTTAAATAGGATTAATTTAGTTCATAATAGACATATTATTTAGATTTATTTAATTAATATTTAAGTTAGGGGGGTGTTAGGGTTAGTGTTAGACTTAGGTTTAGGGGTTAATAAATTTATTACAGTGGCGGTGGTGTAGTGGGGGGCAGGATAGGGGTTAATAAATGTATTATAGGTGGCGACGGTGTAGGGGGGGTAGATTAGGGGTTAATAAATTTAATATAGGTTGCGGCAGGGTCAGGGAGCGGCGGTTTAGGGGTTAAACTATTTATTTATTTGCGGCGAGGTGCGGGATCGGCAGGATAGGGGTTAATAACTTTATTATAGAGGGTGGCGGTATAGGGGGGGAGGGATAAGGGGTTACTAGGTATAATGTAGATGGCGGTGGGCTCCGGGAGCGGCGGTTTAGGGGTTAACATATTTATTATAGTGGCGTGGGCTCCAGGAGCGGCGGTTTAGGGGTTAATCATTGTATTTAGTTGCGGCGGTATAGGGGGGACAGATTAGAGGTGTTTAGACTCGGGGTACATGTTAGGGTGTTAGGTGTAGACAGCTCCCATAGGAATGAATGGGATGTCTGTCAGCAGCGAACTTGTACTTTCGCTATGGTCAGACTCCCATTGATTCCTATGGGATCCGCCGCCTCCAGGGTGGCGGTTTGAAAACCAGGTATGCTGGGCCGTAAAAGTGCCGAGCGTACCTGCTAGTTTTTTGATAACTAGCAAAAGTAGTCAGATTGTGCCGCACTTGTGTGCGGAACATCTGGAGTGACGTAAGAATCGATCTGTGTCTGACTGAGTCCGGCGGATCGAAGTTTACGTCACAAAATTCTACTTTTGCCGGTCTCTAGCCTTTGATAACTAAGGCAAATCAGCCTCGCCACAAATACGCTGCGGAATTCCAGTGTATTTGAGGTTGACGGCTTGATAACTACCCCCCATAGTGTCTATAAAGATAACTGATCAGAACAAAGGATTTAATATTATTTTTTAATAATATTATTGTTGTCAAATTTATAGATATCTCAGTAGTGATATGTTGGAGTTCACTATAGAGATTTAATATCTTACTGAAGTGTATTGACAAAGTTCTGCTATATTAATTGTAGATATAGCTGATAATAATTTTATACTGCTATTAATAAAAAAAATATTTATAATTACAATACGTAACCCGTTGAAGGACACTTCTGAGATGTATCAACAGTATGTTTTTTATCACAAATCCTTGTCATTGTATACCCCTATCATTGTACCCAGCGCTACGGAATTTGGCAGTGCTATACAAATAAATGATAATAATAATAATAATAAGTATTCAGGTGGTGACCAGCCTGCTTTGAACACTCAATCTTTTTCAAAGAAAATGACCCCCGGGACACTCAGCCAAGAGTATAAAGTAACTGAGAGCCTGGCGGTGGGACAGGCAGTATCATGCCTTGCTGCAGATTAACAGCCCTGAGATCCAAGAAACTTATTTTAAACTGCAGCAACATTAATATCAATGATATTGCAGATATAATAAACCACGACTTCTGGCACCAGACTTGCACTCTAATTGACAGTTGTTAAAGGATTTAAAGTGTGTTCATTCCAATTACAGGGCCTTGAAAGAGTACTGCATTGTTATTTTTCGTCACTACCTCCCTCAGGCCTGGATTACAAGTGGAGCTTGTTACCTTCCTTGTATGTGGTGGATGTTTATCAGGCTTCCTCTCAGGAATATAACCTTGATTCCGCCATTAATCCTGGTGTTAGGTGTGTACTTTTAAAAGCTTACAAAACTTTCACCAAGATTACGAGTTTTGCGGTAACAGGGGTGCGATGCTAACAAGCATTTTTTTTTTCACCGCTCACTTAAGACAACGCTGGTATAACAGATTTTTTTAAACCCGGCGTTATACGCAAAATTTAGCTCCACATCTCACTTCAATGCCAGCTTTGCTTACGGCAGAGGTGAGCAGGTAAAACGTGCTCGTGCACGATTTCCCCATAGGAAACAATGAGGCAGATTCAGCTGGAAAAAAACCTAACACCTGCAGAAAAGCAGCGTTCAGCTTCTAACGCAGCCCCATTGATTCCTATGGGGAAATAACATTTATGTCTACACCTAACACCCTAACATGAACCCCGAGTCTAAACACCCCTAATCTTACACTTATTAACCTCTAATCTGCCGCCCCCAACATCGCCGACACCTGCATTATATTTTTAACCCCTAATCTGCCGCTTCGGACACCGCTGCCACCTACATTATCCCTATGAACCCTTAATCTGCTGCCCCCAACATCGCCGACACCTACATACTATTTATTATCCCCTAATCTGCCCCCCAATGTCGCCACAACCTACCTACATTTATTAACCCCTAATCTGCCGTCCCCATTGTCGCCGCTACTATATTAAATTTATTAACCCCTAAACCTAAGTCTAAACCTACGTCTAACACCCCCCTAACTTAAATATAATTTAAATAAAACGAAATAAAATTACTACAATTTAATAAATTAATCCTATTTAAAACTAAATACTTACCAATAAAATAAACCCTAAGCTAGCTACAATATAACTAATAGTTACATGTGTATCTATCTTAGGGTTTATTTTTATTTTACAGGCAACTTTGTATTTAATTTAACTAGGTAGAATAGTTATTAAATAGTTATTAACTATTTAATAACTACCTAGTTAAAATAAGTACAAATTTACCTGTAAAATAAATCCTAACCTAAATTACAATTACACCTAACACTACACTATCATTAAATTATTTACCTAAACTAAATACAATTAATTACAATTAAATTAAATAAACTAAAGTACAAAAATCAAACACTAAATTACAGAAAATAAAAAACTAATTAATTTTTTTTAAACTAATTACACCTAATCTAATCCCCCTAATAAAATAAAAAAGCCCCCCAAAATAAAGTAATCAGCTCTTTTACCTGTAAAAAAAAATACAATACCCCTCAACATTAAAACCCACCACCCACACACCCAACCCTACTCCCCCAATCCCCCCTTAATAAAACCTAACACTAACCCCTTGAAGATCACCCTACCTTGAGCCGTCTTCACCCAGCCGGGCACAAATGGTCCTCCAGAGGGGCAGAAGTCTTCATCTGATCCAGGCAGAAGAGGACCTCCAGACGGGCAGAAGGCTTCATCCAGACGGCATCTTCTATCTTCCTCCATCCGGAGCGGGTCCATCTTGAAGCCAGCCAACGTGGAGCATCCTCTTCTTCTGACGACTCCCGACGAATGAAGGTTCCTTTAAATTACGTCATCCAAGATGGCGTCCCTTGAATTCCGATTAGCTGATAGGATTCTATCAGCCAATCGGAATTAAGGTAGGAAAAATCCTATTGGCTGATGCAATCAGAAAATAGAATTGAGCTTGCATTCTATTGGCTGATTGGAACAGCCAATAGAATGCAAGTTCAATCCTATTGGCTGATTGGATCAGCCAATAGGATTGAAGTTCAATCTTATTGGCTGATCCAATCAGCCAATAGGATTTTTCCTACCTTAATTCCGATTGGCTGATAGAATCCTATCAGCCAATCAGAATTCAAGGGACACCATCTTGGATGACATCATTTAAAGAAACTGTCATTCGTCGGGAGTCATCGGAAGAAGAGGATGCTCTGCGTCAGCTGGTTTCAAGATGGACCCGCTCCGCTCCGGATGGATGAAGATAGAAGATGCCGCCTGGATGAAGACTTCTGCCCTTCTGGATGACCACTTGTGCCCGGCTAGGTGAAGACGGCTCAAGGTAGGGTGATCTTCAAGGGGTTAGTGTTAGGTTTTATTAAGGGGGATTGGGTGGGTTTTAGAGTAGGGTTGGGTGTGTGGGTGTGGGTTTTAATGTTGGGGGGTATTGTATTTTTCTTTACAGGTAAAAGAGATAATTACTTTGGGGCAATGCCCCGCAAAAAGCCCTTTTAAGGGCTATTTGTAATTTAGTGTATTGTAGGGATTTTTATTATTTTGGGGGGCTTTTTTATTTTTTAGGGGGATTGTAGTAGGTGTAATTAGTTTAAAATTCTTGTAATTATTTTTTTATTTTCTGTAATTTAGTGGGGTTTTTTGTACTTTAGTTTATTTAATTTAATTGCATTTAATTGTAGTTAGTTTAGGTAATTATTTTAATGATAGTGTAGTGTTAGGTGTAATTGTAATTTAGGTTAGGATTTATTTTACAGGTATATTTGTACTTATTTTAACTATGAAGTTATTAAATAGTTAATAACTATTTAATAACTATTGTACCTAGTTAAAATAAATACAACGTTGCCTGTAAAATAAAAATAAACCCTAAGATAGATACAAATGTAACTATTAGTTATATTGTAGCTAGCTTATGGTTTATTTTAAAGGTAAGTATATAGTTTTAAATAGGATTCATTTATTTAATTGTAGTAATTTTATTTTGTTTTATTTAAATTATATTTAAGTTAGGGGGGTGTTAGACTTAGGTTTAGACTTAGGTTTAGTGGTTAATAAATTTAATATAGTAGCAGCGACGTTGGGGGCGGCAGATTAGGGCTTAATAAATGTGGGTAGGTGTCGGCGATGTTAGGGATGGCAGATTAGGGGTTAATAAAATGTAACTAGTGTTTGCGATGCGGGAATGCGGCGGTTTAGGGGTTAATATATTTTAAAAATATTATGTACAGCAGCACTTTAAGCAAAGGAGTCGCAGGGCAAAAAATGGTTAAAAATAATAACCTTTATTTAAACGTGTTAAAAAATTACACAGCTCCAAACTCCCTGACTAGTTTTGTGCCCTGTTGGGCACTTAATCATAGGATAAGTTTGTCAGGTGTTGTTAGCCCTATTTAAAGGGACAAATACACATGTTGACAATTAAATGAAACAGCATACAAGTATACATAAAATACAAATATATGCATATATCATAAAAAAATGAATGTTCCTAATTACATGCATTATACTATTAAGGAAGAAAAAAGTGAGCTCCTCTAACCCATTAGTCAATTATAACAAAATAGATATATCAGTATATAAAACATGCCAAACATGTTAACATATAAAATATTTATATATCAAATCCTGCATGTGTCCAAAGGGAGTTGCACAGAAAGGACCCAATGCAGCATAGCCAGAAAAGTACATACTAGACAGCCCAATGTTAATCCTATACATTAATACAAATATAAAAATATGTAAATATATATACAAAGATGCTGTCAAACTAAGGTATCACTATGTTCAATGATGGGTCATCAAAAAGTCTGCAAATAAAAGTTAGAAAAAATGCATAAAATGCCAAAAAGATTTTTTTGCTAATAAAAATTGCATACATTTGCAGAAATTTCTGACAGCCCATCTGAAAACAAATAAATAAACAACAATCCTAAACTGACAAACTGCTATCCTGAATTAATGCCAAAATACACAGACATATACTTTATGTATAACCAATCAGTGTGACCATAAAAGTTATAAACAATGACATATATCCTATTGGTTTATTTTAGATTAATATAGTATATTTGTGTCCTTAAAGCTAGGAAATTGTTATATGGACATATATGTTTATAAGGTCAAATAACCCAAATGATACAACAGGTTCAAATATCAACCAGTTGTTAGATTTTGAAGATAACATTTTGATACAACACCTTAGTGAAATGGAGGGCAATTATGGTTTACAGGATACAGATATTACAGCACCATCAAAATATTCATCCAGTTTTTATCCCACACAGTTTAGGGGAACTGCATTAAACATGTACCAGAAAAAAGTCGAATGAGAGATATTAGCATTGGAGGATAGTGTTAAACAGATGAAGAGGAAAGAATTTAATTTAACACTGAATGAAAGAGCCTCATTAACTTCTCTTGAGAATAATGACAACATTGTTATCCGTAACTTGGATAAGGGTGGGAATGTGGTCGTTCTCAATAAGAGCGACTACATCCTAGAGAGCAAAAGGCAATTATGTGACCCCAAAACATATAGGAAGATCAGTTTTAATCCCACTTCTTTATTCAAGTCAAAGCTTATAAGAATATTAGAACAAACAGTGGCTGTTGGACTCCTCACCAGGGATCAAGTTGAGATGTTGGTCCCTGAGAATCCGCGGATTCCAATTTTCCACTACTTACCTAAAACACATAAGAGTTTAACCCAACCTCCGGGATGTCCTATCATCTTGGGGATTGGGTCTCTCTTTGAGCCTACTTCTGAATGGATAAACTCAATTTTGCAACCTCTGGTGAGGAGTCTAAAAAGCTATTTGAGAGATTCTACACATCTCTTGCAGCTGCTGAAAATGTTAAAATGGGAGAAGGAATACAAATGGGTAGTGGTGGATGCCACTGCCCTATATTCCAGTATCCCTCATCATATGGGGATACAGGCCATTAGGTATTTTCTTGATGGTCAGACGAGATTTTCAGAGGAGACCAAATTGATATTGTGTAGAATTATAGATTTCCTGCTCAAACACAATTTTTTCATGTTTAATAAAGAATTCCACATACAGATTTGCGGGACAGCCATGGGGGCAAAATGTGCTCCCTTGTTCGCAAATCTGTATGTGGGATGTTGGGAGGATAGATATCTTTACTCCAATGACAACCCATTCAAAGATCGGGTCGTCTTTTATATGCGTTTTATTGACGACCTGATCTTTGTTGTCAAAGAGCCCTTTGATTATAAATATTTTCTTACTTATTTAAGTAACAATGAATTTAATCTTGGTTTTGTGGGTGACACCTATGGAACAACAGCCAATTTTCTTGATCTTACTTTAAAGGGTGATGCCGACTTGGGAATGATTGTAAGTGACACATTCCGTAAGGTGACAGCAGGGAACACCATTCTCCATGCGAAATCTTGTCATCCTCCCCACCTGGTGCTTTCAATCCCAAGAGGTCAGCTCCTGCGATTGCACAGAAATACCAATTCTGATGTGCTATTTGATGAGCAAGCTAAGGCATTGATTGAACGACTCAAGGTGAGAGGGTATGACGAATCGTTGTTGAATCAGAGTTAAAATGAGGTGAGGTCTAAATCGCAACATGAGTTGGTTCAAGGATCTACTAAACCAAGTGCTGTGACACAAGAAACAGTGGTCTTTTCAACTGAATACTCGAGCCAATTCAATCAAGTTTGTTTTATTTTGAAGAAAAATCTTTACCTACTTGAAGAAGATGAGACCTTGAGGTCACATATTGGCAAATGTAAATTTGTGTCGAAAAGACCACCAACATTGTCTTCCAAGTTGTCTCCAAGTTTGGTTTGTTCTGAAAAGATAGACAGATGTGACTGGATCAAAAAGAAAGGGACCTATAGATGTGGACATGGTCCATGTGTTACTTGTAGTCACATTAGCATAGGTGATGGTTTTAAGAGCACACACACTGGAGAAGAATGAAAGGGTCTCCCTTTCATCTGTAGTTTGTCGCTGGTGCCATCAGCTTTGGAAGGAGTTTCAGCTGCCGCATATCCGCTATGAGTGGACACCCGGAGAGAAAAATCTGCATCACTTGAACTATGTTTAAGGACTATTCGTATTTACTATAGGACCCGGGTATTTGATTACTGTATATATTTCATCATTGTGTGTCTATAATATCATTTGCTATTATTGTTTGCTCACTATTTTACGTGCATTGATAGATATTTGGTTTTAGGATCTCAATTTTCATTGCAATTGTGGTCACCATTAGTAGGACACACTACACTATATATATATTTTTGGCACTGTATATTATGATATATTGCGTTCACATTTTCATTTTGTTACACTCCAATATTCACATCTTTCACTTTTGTATAATTATATACACTTGACACATGTTTTTGCATCATATATCCAGCATTGTTGTATAATTTTATTCACGCACATTACTTGTCCTTTGTTGAAGAGTATATTTAGGACACGGAGAATTATATATTTTATATATATTTTTTATATATTTTTTGTATGCACTGTATTAGAGTGCACTATTTATAGGCGCCTTCACTATATCATTTCACATTTTGTTTTACACTGGAGAAGAATGTCTGCATACATTCTATGCTAATTGCAGAACCACATTTGCAGTATATCTTCTTGAATGTAAATATTGCAATCTACAGTACACAGGTCAAATGACCAGGGAATTGAGGTCCAGAATTAGGGAGCACATAAGAGACACAAGGGAATATGTAAAAGAATCTGCAGTGGCCAGGCACTTTAATCTCATACACATGACCAATGTTTTTAATACGAAGGTTCAAGTGATTGACCGCATCATGTTCCCACCTAGGGGGGGTGATAGGTGTAAATTGTTATTAAAACAAGAATTATATTGGATTTATAAATTAAGAACCATCACCCCCCCTAGGTTTGAATCGTGAATGGGACATGAGCTATTTCGTGGAATAAATATACCGAGGTTCACACACATATAAACATATATGTCCATATAACAATTTCCTAGCTTTAAGGACACAAATATACTATATTAATCTAAAATAAACCAATAGGATATATGTCATTGTTTATAACTTTTACTTATAGTATGGTCACAATGATTGGTTATACATAACGCATATATCTGTGTATTTTGGCATTAATTCAGGATAGCCGTTTGTCAGTTTAGGATAGTTGTTTATTTATTTGTTTTCAGATGGGCTGTCAGAAATTTCTGCAAATGTGTGCGATTTTTATTAGCAAAAAAATCTTTTTGGCATTTTATGCATTTTTTCTAACTTTTATTTGCAGAGTTTTTGATGACCCATCATTGAACATAGTGATACCTTAGTTTGACAGCATCTTTGTATATATATTTACATATTTTTATATTTGTATTAATGCATAGGATTAACATTGGGCTGTCTAGTATGTACTTTTCTGGCTATGCTGCATTGGGTCCTTTCTGTGCAACACCCTTTGGACACATGCAGGATTTGATATATAAATATTTTATATGTTAACTTGTTTGGCAGGTTTTATATACTGATATATCTATTTTGTTATAATTGACCAATGGGTTTGAGGAGCTAACTTTTTTCTTCCTTAATATTATAATGCATGTAATTAGGAACATTCGTTTTTTTATGATATATGCATATATTTGTATTTTATGTATACTTTTATGTTGTTTCATTTAATTGTCAACAGGTGTATGTGTCCCTTTAAATAGGGCTAACAACACCTGACAAACTTACCCTATGATTAAGTGACCAACAGGGCACGAAACTAGTCAGGGAGTTTGGAGCTATGTAATTTTTTAACACGTTTAAATAAAGGTTATTATTTTTAACCATTTTTTGCCCTGCGACTCCTTTGCTTAAAGTGCTGCTGTACATAATTTTTTGGTACGTTTATCACGACTGCACCAGTCGTTTCTATACAACCCCTGTTGCCTGTCTCTTGTTTTGATCAGTCCGCCACTGTTCACTGATCGCGCCGCAACTACTTGTCTGTAGCGGCCTGGTTGTGATTTTGTTAATATATTTATTACAGTGGCGGCGATGTCCGGTCGGCAGATTAGGGGTTAAAAACTTTATTTAAGTGTTTCTGATGGGGGGGCTCGGTTTAGGGGTTAATAGGTAGTTTATGGTTGTTAGTGTACTTTTTAGCACTTTAGTTAAGAGTTTTATGTTATGGTGTTAGCCCATAAAACTCTTAACTTTTAAATGCGGTAGGAGTCTTTGACAGGAGAGGGTCTACCGCTCACTTCTTCCAAGACTCGTAATACCGGCGTTAGGAAAATCCCATTGAAAAGATATTAGACGCAATTTACACAAGGGGATTTGTGGTTAGCTGGAGTCGAGGAAGAATAGTGAGCGGTACACCTGTACCTGCCAGACTCGTAATACCAGCGGGTGTTAAAAATTAGTGTTG
Source organism: Bombina bombina (assembly GCF_027579735.1). Lineage (NCBI taxonomy): Eukaryota > Metazoa > Chordata > Amphibia > Anura > Bombinatoridae > Bombina > Bombina bombina. Next base: position 693,456,284 of record NC_069501.1, read on the forward strand.
GGACCTCTCAACACTGCTTTTTAAGGCTAATGCAAGCCTCCTAATCTAACAGTTTGAGTTTCTTATGGATAAAAAGTTAATTAAACTCCTTGTATAATGTAAATTGTGTATTGGCTCATTGCTATAAATTTATCAGATCATAAACTTATTTACAGTCTCCAGACAATAAAAAAGGGGGACTAAACAATGTGACAACCCCCTTCCCCCCACTCACCTCCACACCTTTCCACCACCAAATATTCGACAGAGGAATTGCAGATGTGTCAAGTTGCTTGGATAACTTGGATTGATTTAAAGATATAAACTATAAGAAGTAAATACATAACAAAGCTCTTCATCTCATTTCTGGCTATTATCAACTATTCAACCTTTCTTTTTAAGAATCAAGTTAAAAGAATGCATGTACTGTCTTTTTTAAACACAATAATTAAACCTTTAACGTTTACAAACAGAAAAATAAAATAAAAAATAAATCAAAAAGCTACATGATTTAAAAAAATCTAACTATAAATGTCTTCCTTAGGATTAATGTTATTTAATGTAAAAGTCATCTCCAATAACACTGTTGCTGCTGTTCCTAAACTGATGGTGATGTTATGAATTCCTTAGGGAACAAATGCCGCGGTATTCAGGGGAGTTGTGTTTTAGGCTGCTTCTTTCCAAATTTAGCTGTAAAAGCCATCTCCAAAACCACTGCTTCTCCTATACTAAGAGTGTGCTATATCATTAATTTAAATATAATATTCATGGGGGGACAAAAAGCCGGTGTGTGTTTTATTATTAATAATTTTATTCTCTGAATTTTGTAATATAAAATAAGTTAAATGTTCTGTTAGCATTGAAAGGTAAGTTGTTTTAATTCTTCATATTTTATAATGTAAGATTTTTGCTTAAATTAGTGTATCTTGCTTGCCATTGCAAATAATATTAATTAAAGAGCAACTTTTTCATTCTCCTTTAAATTATATTGATAATAGTTAGTTTTAGTTATAAAAACTAGTCTTGTGCAGCACCAAATAAATTTGGTTCATCCGAATCGTTCGTAACGAATATTCAGGGAAATTTGTTTGCCCAAATATTCGTTGTCTGCTCTATTTGGTATTAGGTTAGTTTTAAACAAAACAAATTCTGAATATTCATAAAACATTTACATTTGTTTTTGTTAAAAGTTTCAAAGCTACAGGTGAAAAAGTTCACCTGTAGCGTATATTTACCTTTAGCATGTTATAGAGCAACGCTAACGTGCTCCTCTTCTTCACAGAGCCCCAGCCACGCTAATAGGAGGCTTATCGTGGCGGCTCCCAGGGCCTGTACTAAAGGACCTTTTCCGGCGTGCTAAAGGTAAGTATTTAACCCCTTAACAGTAATTTAATGAAAACAAATGAATACTGACAAATTGTGTTGGTGCTTTCACTTGGATAGTTGTTTTGTTCAAAAGAAAACAAATATCCTTTTTGCATTACAAATTTGCGTTTGCAATGAAACAAATGCACATCTGTAATAAAATGCAATGAAACAAAACATCTGTAATAAAAATAATACTGTGCACTTTTCAATCTCTGCTAAATACTGCATAAAAATCAAATATCCATATAAGCAGTATAAAATGCCATGCCCTGTTATTAAAATCATATTTGCTCTTCTGCAGAGAAAGAGATACCGTATGTTTTTTATTATAAATAACAGTGATCTAATTGCTGAAAGATTTATATTGTCACAGTGTATGAAGCCTTTCTTTAATTGTGTTTTGATAGCAATAAATGTGCTATATGGTTCAGCAGAAATCTAGAGTACAATGCATTTCTCTTATGCAAACACTCAGGGGACCAGATAAAAAAGGCTATTTAGAAATGGAATGTTCTTGCTACAGGAAATTACTTCCATTACTTCCATAGACAGAATATAGCAGAATTGTGATCAAATATTACTGGAATAAGTTGAGTTCTTAGTCAGATATTTCTTTATGATGAATTGTCCAGAGCAAATAATAAAGATGTTCTAGAGAAATGTTCACATGGTAAAACACTTACATTTTGTGCCTTAAATGCAGGGAGAAACAATTCTTTATATTCTTAGTACAAAAAGATGTTCCTCAATGGACCAATATGCTGAATTCAGTTGCATAGTCTTTAATTAGCATATGGTAACCATTGTATATGCTTGATGGCACTGCTAAGTGCTTTGCTTGTAATCAGCATTTAAAACACTTTCTTGAATAAATATTCCTTAACAGTATTTCATATAATAGATTGAAAATGTAGATACTAGAACCATGTTGAATTAATTTCCCTATTTCAACACTCAGTGCTTTGAAAAATGTTTCAGTATAATGTACAATGAACTGTTCCTTTATCATCTGGAACACTCTACCTGACAACATGTAAATCATCAAGAGATGATAAAGTTTAATCAGATCAGTTGTCCGTGGGAAATTATAAAAAAAGTTGTTAAGCAAAAACATTTGCACAATCCACAAAAGAAATATTAAAGACTCAACAAGCAGTAAAATATTTTGTTTGATATGCTTTTCACATTGAGAAGGAAAACAAATTATTTGATCCAGTCATGCTGCAAAAAAAAGGCATAACCAAAGGAGCTTGACATAACTAGAAGCTCATAATTTGCAAGGGAACTGTTGCAGGAAACTGATTTACCACTTTAATCTAATGCTTAATGCAATACACTTTGATCCATACCTATTATTGGTAAAGATAATACATTGATGTAAGCTGTCACTGGAATGTTAGGAGGTTATAAAATACAACAATATGAATTGTTAATATTATATAGGGGAATGTAATAGAATAAAAGTATATATATATTTTTAATTATGTTGCTGTGAAGTAATATTATTATTATTATTATTAATAATAATAATAATTATAAAGATATTATATATTTCTTAGTAGTATTCGAGAGTGCAATGCATACATCTTTAATATAAATCAGAACATAAGTTAATAAAATGATACAGATGATGTGATAGGCTATTTTCTTGCAGGGAGTGGCACTCTAGTTGGTAAACTGGGGTGATACGAGTTAGAAATATTGTATGGCAGGTTGTGTTTGGATCAAAGGGCAAATGGGGTGAAGATCATTAGGGGGCTATCTTATTAGCACTTATTGGCTAAGCAATGTTTGTATATGAGTAGTAGGTTTTCATGGAACATTTTTCCCTTTTAGGGCCAAATGTGTTGATTAAACTTGCTACTTTAAATAGATATTCAAGACCAAGCACATGAATTTAACCCTTTGTGTGCTAAGCACTTTGCCACCTGGGTGCTAAGGTTTTTTAAAGGTTTTTTTATTTTATAATTTTAAAAAATATTTTTTTGTAACTTTTTTTTTAAAATTTACTTCAGATCCCCAAGACTTACACTGTTGGAAAGGTTAAGCAATTACCTTTCCAACGGTGGGTCTTGGCGGTCTGTAGCTGCTTAGATGCCTCAGATACAGGCTTCTAAGCAGCATGCCCCCTGCTCCTATATTTAACATTGTTAATGTTAAATAAAGTTATGCGGTAACGTCATCACGTCATTGCGTGTGATGTCACCGCATGTAACATGAAGCCCCGGTGATGCCTATCGCTATGCAGGCCCGATCACCGGGGTAGGAGCCAGTGGGAGCCCCCAGATCTCCCTCAAAGTGGGAGAGTGATAGTGACGGCTCTGAGCCGTCATTAGCACCTGACTGAGACAATTTGTGATGGCTCAGAGCCGTCATTAGCACTCAAGGGGTTAATATACAGCACTTTTCATCTGATCATCATCTATTGCAAGTTAGTGGAGTTGTAGGAGGATGCCCTACCAAAAGGTACATTTTTATTTAAGTGTATGGGGTCCACTTATCAAAAACTGGGCGCACAAGGACAGACAAAGGTCGACATCTCTGCCTCTGTCCACCCTTCATAATGACTAAAGGGCAGCAAAAAACTGCCCGCATTTATCATTGCACAAGCCACACGCATGCAGTTAATCAAGCAGCAACTGGCAATCACCCCGGTTGGATAAGTAGTTACTCAACAGGATATTTGCCATCATTGTGTTCGATTAGGTGGTTTATGATACCAATTATAGGTGATATATATTAAAAATGTTGAAGCACAGTGGAGTGCACAATTTTATCTCCTTACCCATTGCTAAGATCTAATTGTGGTATTGCAGTTCTATGAGAGCTCTTAGCAACACCAGTGCTGACATTTTTCAGATCCATGGAACTATGACAAAGACAGATCTTAAAGGGACACAACCCAAATGTATTCTTTTGTGATTCAGATAGAACATGACATTTTAAGCAACTTTCTAATTCACTCCTATTAACAAATTTTCTTAATTCTCTTGGTATCTTTATTTGAAATGCAAGAATGTAACTTTAGATGCCGGCCCATTTTTGGTGAACAACCTGGGTTGTCCTTGCTGATTGGTGGATAAATTCATCCACCAATAAAAAGTGCTGTCCAGAGTACTGAACTAAAAAAAAAGCTTAGACACCTTCTTTTTCATATAATAATATAATAGGAGTAAATTAGAAAGTTGCTTAAAATTGCATGCTCTATCTGAATCACAAAGAAAAAAAAAATTGGGTTCAGTGTCCATTTAATAATATTCAGATCCATGACTATAACACTTCACCTAACTATATCACAATTACTAATATATTGCATTTCCTATTGTAGTATCCCAAGTTCACATTCTTTAGATCTTTGGAATCATTTACAAAAACTATATGGTACTAATGGTACATATACACTATATATGAGCAAAAGTATGTGGACTGTACAGCCTTACTAGTTGTTGAGTTCAGGTTTGGAACTGTGCTATGGGTCATTGCCCTGTTGCAGGAGTAAATTGGATCCAATTAAGCACCGTCCACAGGGTATGGCATTGAAAAATGAAGTGTAGCCTTCCTTCTTCAAGGTCCCTTTTACCCTGTATAAATCGGCTACTCCTCCAGCATCTTTTCATTTGGTCACAAATGTTCTTTTTTGTGATCTGAACACCTCAAACTTAAATTTGTCTGTCCATAACACGTTCCAATCTTCTTCTTTCCAGTGACTGTGTTCTTTTTCCCATTGGAGCACAGAACAGATGGTTGCTGATAATGGGCCTCTGTACACCTTTATAGATATTTCATTAAAAATCAGCTATTTCCAGCTACAATAGTTATTTACATCATTATATATATATATATATATATATATATATATATACACACACACATACAGTCGTGTTTAAAAGAAACTACACCCTCTTTAAATTATATGGTTTTACATATCAGGACCTAATAACAATCTGGTCCTTAGCAGGTCTTAATATTAGGTAAATACAACCTCAGATGAACAACAACACATGACATATAACACTGTGTCATGATTTATTTAAAAAAATAAAGTTAAAATGTAGAAGCCATGTGTGAAAAACTAAGTACACCTTATGATTCTATAGCTTGTAGAACCACCTTTAACAGCAATAACTTGAAGTAATCATTTTCTGTATGACTTTATCAGTATCTCACATCACTGTGGAAGAATTTTGGCCCACTCTTCTTTACAATTGTTTCAGTTCATAGAGGTTTGTGGGCATTCATTTTATGGACAGCTCTCTTAAGGTCCCACCACAGCATTTCAATTGGGTTGAGGGCTGGATTTTGATTGGGTTATTGTAACACCTTGATTTTTGTTTCTTTTTCATCCATTCTGTTGTAGATTTGCTGGTGTGCTTGTGATTATTGTCCTGTTGCATGACCTAATTTCTGCCTCACATTTGACTCTAGAATACTTTGGTATATAGAGGAGTTCATGGTCAACTCAATGACTGCAAGGTGCCCAGGTCCTATGGCTGCAAAACAAGCCTAAATCATCACCCCTCCACCACAGTGCTTGACAGTTGGTATGAGGTGTTTGTGCTGATATGCTGTGTTTGTTTTTTTGCCAAAAGTGGTGATGTGCATTATGTTTAAACATCTACACTTTGGTCTCATCTTTCTAAAGAACATTGCTCCAGAAGCCTTGTGGTTTGTTCAGATCCAACGTTGCAAGTCTAAGCTGTGCTGCCATGTTCTTTTTAGAGAGAAGAGGCTTTCTCCTGGCAACCGTTCAATACAAATCATACTTGTTCATTCTTTTTCTAATTGTACTGTCATGAACTTTAACATTTAACATGCTAAATGAGGCCTGAAGAGCCTGAGATGTAACTCTTGTTTTGTTTGCAATTTCTATGAGCATTGCACTGTCTGACCTTGGGGTGAATGTTTTGCGACGTCCACTCCTGGGAAAAATTGGCAACTGTCTTGAATGTTTTCCATTTGTGAATAATTTTTCTACAGTAGAATGATGGACTTTAAATTGTGTGGAAATGACCCTATAACTCTTCTCAGATTGATAGGCAGCAACAAATGCTTCTCTAAGATCATTGCTAATGTCTTTCCTCCTTGGCATTGTGCTAACACACATCTGAATGCTCTATACCAGCAAACTGCTAAAATTCTGCTTTTATAGAGGTGATAATACTTGCTGATGATCGATTAAAGGGACACTAAACCCAAATGTTTTCTTTTTTTAATTCAGATAGAGCATGCAATTTTAAGCAACTTTCTAATTTACTCCTATTATCAATTTTTCTTCATTCTCTTGCTATCTTTTTTTAAAAAGTAGGAATGCAGCGCATAGAAGCCGACCCATTTTTGGTTCAGAACCTTGGTTATTCTTGCTTATTGGTGGCTAAATGTCAGCCACCAATAAGCAAGCGCTATCCATGGTGCTGAACTTAAAATGGGCTGGTTCCTAAGCTTTACAATTATGATTTTTTTTTTTAAAAAAAAAAGCAAAATAATGAATAAAAATTGATAATAGGAGTAAATTAGAAAGTTGCTTAAAATAGCATGCACTATCTGAATCATTAATGAAAACATTTGGGTTTAGTATCCCTTTAAGCAAAGGCATCTGATTAGCCACACCTGGCTGCTACTTAGCCTTTTAATTCTTATGGAAGCAGTGAGGGTGTACTTAGTTTTTCACACATGGCTTCTGCATTTTTGGTTTTATTTTGTTAAATAAATCATGACACAGTGTAATATGTCATGTGTTGTTGTTCATCTGAGTTTGTATTTACCTACTTTTAACACCTGCTAAGGACCAGATGATTTTTATTATGTCCTGATAATGTAAAACCATAGAATTCAAAGAGCTCTCCACATAAAAGTCTTTGTGGAAAGGGAGTTAACATGGTCCCAATATCTGAAGTCCTGAGTCTTTCTCTCTCAATCTAAGTTTTTACTTTCAACTTGTAATACCAGCACTAACCTGAGAGTGCTACTTCTTTTACCTTGAACAGAGTTAGCGCTCATGAGCGATTAAAAAAATTATCGCTCCACTTGTAATCTAACCCATTGAGTATAGAATATTGCGGAGTACTACTTCAACAGTTTAAGCTGTTGACTGTATGGGAAAAAAATGTTTGATGTTTTCTTTTGTCATAACAGAAAATGCATTGTTCTCATTTATTGCCTACAGAGGGTTTAACACATATATTCCAGTGATCTCATGCTATTATCATGTGGAGTGTGATAAGGCTCTTTTATCTCTGTGGTTTATGAAACTACTACTCTTGATAAAAAAAAAAAAAAAAAGATATTAAATGTGTTCTTCACAGTTGTGCAAAATCACAGGATTGCTGCAGAATGTAACGTCACTCAAACATCAAGTGTCAGTCATTATATTCTTTTCTTGAGTAATATGGTCTAAATAAATCTTCTTGCCCTGTGAAAAGGAGAGGTTAAAATGTTTTCAAATAGCAGTCAAAATTTGTATTGACTTACTACAAAGCACAAAAATGCTCAAAGATTGCTGAGTGGGGATGTGGATAATAATAATTTGGGATTGAGAGAGATAAAAATACATTGTCCTCTTTTATCTCCTTTTCTGGTGCTGCATCAACTGAACTAGAGACAATGGTGCCGATTTATTATTGCTTCAATCTCGACGCATTCGCTGGAGTCAATACGCTTGCCAGACATCGCTGCTGCAAATCTACAACAACATCAACAATGGCTTTATTTATTAAAAAGTCTGTCAAAAACACACTCGTCAAGTACGGCGCGATAAGCATCAGACTGTTGATAAATAAGAGTCATCGATGTTGCGGATACTCTGTTTTTTCCCAACTTTATTTATATCATTTCATTACTGTCCATGAACAAGCACATTTCTCAAACGCTAATCTTTTAGTTTTTATCTGTAAATGTCCAAGAAATAGCTAGATTTAGATCTGAACAAACAAGTATATCTCATAAAAAGTTATTTTTTAATTTATTTGTTCTACAAAAAATCTGATATATGATATTTTCACATAAATCAATGTGTAAATCGTATGTCTATCTCATGATATGTACATATATCTTTGCAAATACTTGTATATATATATATATATTTAAAATATTTTTGAAAATAAAATTTACTCTTGTTTTTAAGAAAAAAGATTCTTCACAGCATTTCTCTTTTTTTCTGGAGCTGCGGGATAACAAAATGTTTTATATATATATATATATATATATATATATATATATATATATATATATATATATATATATATATATATGCATTATGTCAGAAATATTTTGCAAACATATTTACATGTCCCTATTTATATATAATTATTCTGAGCAAGACTAATTGTGAATATAATGTAATCAGGGTATCATATGTATTTATTTGCAATCAATTGATATTTTAAGAGCTGGGACAGTTTTCTCTTTGCACCTGTGTAACCCTTCCTGATTGCAGTCTAGTTTAAAACACTACCCCTACACAGTGTAAGGGTGCCAGGAATCAGACTGAGACGAGAAGTGCAAAGATAATCGCATCTTTATTAATAGCAAAAAATAATAAAAACTCCACAAGTCAAATAACAAGCCAGGAATCAAAACCAGGGCTGGTAGTCAGACGAGCCGAGTCAGGAGCCAAAGCAAGTAGTCAGACGAGCCGGAATCAGGAACAAGGAGAACAGCAGAGTCCGGAACAAGCCAGGGATCAGGAACCAGGAGGGATGTCAGAAAGCCAGGTAAAACACAAGAGCTCTCACAAACAGGTGTGAGACAACGCAAGTGCAAAGCATACTGAACAGAGGTCCTTTAAATATTAAGTGATGACATCACAATTCTGAGACTGCATCCTGTCTACACGGATGATGTACACCAGTCTGGCCATAAAAGGAAGTGCAGGAAATGATCAGAATCACACAGTATGCACCAGAGTCAGCAAGAGAGGTGAGTAAAATGGCTGCCAGCAGCACATGGCAAACAAAACAGGGAAAAAAAACCTGACACTGTCACACAGGTGTAACCCTGACACTGTCACACAGGTGGTAAAAATGGGCTGGCATTTAAGATGACATTTCTTAATGAAAATTAAATTCAAGAGAAGGAAGAAAAACACTGAAAATAGCATGACAGTAAAGAGGTGATTTTAATTTCTGCTGTATCTGATTCATGACAGTTTAATGTTAGGTAGACTATTCCATTGAGCTATCATTTTAAGATTATATTAAATCAAACATCATTCAATTATTAAAATCATTGTCAGAAATATTACACTATGTAGCATAATGTCATCATCAATGTTTATCTTTAATACTAATTTCACATATACATAGTTTCAAAGTATAATGCACAATGTAACTAATGGCACTCACAAGTTCTGATGAGTGATCAATGACTCAAGTATAGTTCTGATGAGTGATCAATGACTCAAGTATAGAGCAATTCGATTCATTAGTTATAGTAGAAAATTTATATTTCAATCAAATTGGTTGATTTCATTAATCACGTGATTATGCATTTACGAACAAGAAGTTGTGGAAAACTTTACCAGTTTGTGAGTTTTTTTAGGAGTTTGAGTATTGGGTCAAATTTGGTGTGAAAAGTGTTGCGTCAAATTTGGTGCGAAATGGAGAGTGGGAAGTGTATTACATGCGTTAAACATGGTGCAAATGGATTTATCAAAAATAAAGGAAGTTGGCTATATTATGTAATGTACCCAGTATTTATTTCATTTTATCCCTATATCTACTAGTGCATCAAATTTGAAAAAATACTTCACACCAAATTTAGAGCAATAATATTGTCCCCTTGCTATGTAATGAGAGACAAAGATGTAACATAATCCATAAGTAGGGTAACATCTCCCTAATTGACTTTTATTATCTAATATGCTTCATTATCTTGCAGCATCAAACATAACCTTTCTGTGTTTTCAGACTCCCATTGATTTCTATGGTATTCACGGCCTCAAAGGTGGCAGTTTGAATGATAGGTATGCTGTGTTGGAATAGACGTGAGCATACCTGTTAAATGTAGCATCGATCTGCTTTGGATTAATATCGCAGGAGAGTATATTACGTCACACATTTCTACATTTGACGATCTTGATGCTTTGTTAACTACGCCGGATCAACTTTGCATCTAATTTAACGCCAGATTCCAGCATATTATCAGTTGAAGCATTGATAAATTACAACTAGAGTGGTATTTTGTGTGAGAATTCTAGTGCAAATCGTGCTTGTCTGAAACTATACTGTTTTTATATAGCAATCATCTGTGCGTGTTTATTACAAATTAAAAGTAAAATTTTCCCACTGGAGCATTAGTATCGATCAAGCACAACTTAACAGAGGTGAACGTAAACGAAAGTGACTTCTATTGTGAAGTTCAGGTCAGTTTCTAAAGAATCTGGGCTCCAGGGAAACATTTAAAAAAGTACCACCCTCCAAATTCTAAAGGGTAACTTTAACCCTCCTTGACCTTCCATGTGTCACTTTAATTTATTTTTAAATGAGGCAGTCATAAACTAAATGCACACATACAGACACCCACACTCACACACAGACATACATAGACCAGCACATTAACAAGCACACACAGGAACAAACAGACATAAACATGCACACACACACACACACACAGGAATACATAGATATCCACATGTACAAGCACCAACACAACAGCATTTATAGATATTCACATGCACATACTCATACACTAATACCCTCCAAATTACAGACCCATATTCAGAGATACACACACACACACTACACACATACGGCTAGATTACGAGTTAAGCATTAGGGTAAAAAAGCAGAGTTAAGAGGTCCTAACGCTGCTTTTTTACACCCGCTGGTATTATGATTTTTGAAGGTTTAGGGTCACCACACACTTTTTTGGCCTTACCGCAAAACGACTTACGTAAACTTCGTAAAGTCTTTTTTCTATGGGACTACCATAGCGCCGGTATTTCAAGTCTGCCCTAGGAGGCCAAAAAGTGAGCAGTACACCTTACCACGTCAAGAGTCCTAACGCATTTAAAAGTCAGTAGTTAAGAGTTTTATGGTACAACGCCGTAACATAAAACTCATAACTAAAGTACTAAAAAGTACACTAACACCCATAAACTACCTATTAACCTCTAAACCGAGGCCCTCCCGCATCGCAAATACTATAATAAAATTATTAACCCCTAATCTGCCGCTCTGGACATCGGTGCAACTATAATAAACCTAACCTCTAAACTACCGCACTCCCGCATCGCAAACATTAGTTAAATATTATTAACCCCTAATCTGCCATCCCTAACATCGCAGCCACCTATCTACATTTATTAATCCCTAATCTGCTGCTCCCAACGTCGCCGCTGCTATACTAAATGTATTAACCCCTAAACCTAAGTCTAACCCTAACACCCCCTAACTTAAATATAATTTAAATAAATCTAAATAAAAATTAATATTATTACCTAAATTATTCCTATTTAAAACTAAATACTTACCTATAAAATAAACCCTAAGCTAGCTACAATATAACTAAGAGTTACATTGTAGCTATCTTAGGATTTATTTTTATTTTACAGGCAAGTTTGTATTTATTTTAACTAGGTACAATAGTTATTAAATAGTTATTGCCTATTTAATAATTACCTAGCTAAAATAAATACAAAAGTACCTGTAAAATAAAACCTAACCTAAGTTACAATAACACCTAACCTAACCCTACAATTAAATAAATTAACTAAATTAAAAACAATTAAATTAATTAAGTTAAATTAGCTAAAGTACAAAAACAAACAAACATTAAATTACAGAAAATAATAAACAAATTACAAGATATTTAAACTAATTACACCTAATCTAATAGCCCTATAAAAATAAAAAAGCCCCCAAAATAAAAAAAAAACCCTAGCCTAAACTAAACTATCAATAGCCCTTAAAAGGACCTTTTGCGGGGCATTGCCCCAAAGAAATCAGCTCTTTTACCTGTAAAAAAAATTACAAACAACCCCACCAACAGTAAAACCCACTACCCACACAACCATCCCCCCAAATAAAATACTATCTAAAAAAACCTAATCTCCCCATTGCCCTGAAAAGGGCATTTGGATGGGCATTGCCCTTAAAAGGGCAGTTAGCCTTATTGAAGGCCCAAACCCTAACCTAAAAATAAAACCCACCCAATACACCCTTAAAAAAACCTAACACTAACCCCCTGAAGATTGACTTACAGTTCTGAAGACCGGACATCCATCCTCAAGGAAGTAGCAGAAGTCTTTATCCAAGCCGGGCCGAAGTCCTCAACGAACCCGGGAGAAATCTTCATCCAAGCTGAGCGAAGTTGTCCTCCAGATGGGCAGAAGTCTTCATCCAGATGGCATCTTCTATCTTCATCCATCCGACGCGGAGCGGCTCCATCTTCAAGACATCAAACGCGGAGCATCCTCTTCATCCGGAGTCTTCTTACTGAATGAAGGTACCTTTAAGTGACGTCATCCAAGATGGCGTCCCTTAGATTCCGATTGGCTGATAGAATTCTATCAGCCAATCGGAATTAAGGTAGAAAAATTCCTATTGGCTGATGCAATCAGCCAATAGGATTGAAGCTCAGTCCTATTGGCTGATCCAACAACTAATATAATGCGATCTCAAGCCTATTGGCTGATTGGATCAAATTGGATAGAATTCTATCAGCCAATCGGAATCTAAGTGACGCCATCTTGGATGATGTCACTTAAAGGTACCTTCATTCAGTAAGAAGACTCCGGATGAAGAGGATGCTCCGTGTTGGATGTCTTAAAGATGGGATGTCTTGAAGATGGAGCTGCACCGCGTCGGATGGATGAAGATAGAAGATGCTGTCTGGATGAAGACTTCTGCCTGTCCGGAGGACAACTTCGCCCGGCTTGGATGAAGACTTCTCCCGGCTTCATTGAGGACTTCGGCCCGGCTTGGATGATGTGATATCCCTTTAAGACTTTCTGACTATCAGCACTTCCTCCTATTTAAGGAAGTGCTATTCCATTACTCAGGGCCTGAAAATTAAAGTGGATTCTCTCATCCTGTGTTACTGCTTGATCCAAGCAGTGTATTTTGCCTTTCAGGTCTTATCTCTCATATTGTTCAGAGACTGTTTGTGTCTCATATTTGCTGCACTTCTTCCCTGCTACTACTGGACTGCTACTCCTAATCATATCCCTACGCTACCGGATCTCAATTCACACGCGGCTGAAACTGCACTCACACAAGCTGCTACCGGAACGCCGCTCTCTACTGATTCTCCGGTTTAGCACTTACTCTGCTGTTATTACCGCTCTCCACGCTACACCATCTCTCCAGGGGAAATCTGGATCTGTCACCACGCTGGTTTGGGTATCGTACTGTATACATAACATAAGGTTTCCTAATATAATGCTAAGTGTCATTACTTACCTGAGGTGTATTACACTGAATTAACCTCCTCCTTGCTGGTCAATATTGTGTGTGTGTTGGAACTTTGTATATATATTTTAGAGTGTTTGTGTGAGTGCGTGAAGCTTAAGGAAAGCTATATGAACATTTCATTATCCGGATTTAAACTTTGTCCCCATACTTCTTATCCTGAATATAAAGGATTTTTCTCATTTTTTCTTTGTCAATCATATTAAGCAATTATATCTTATATTTTGAGGCTAAGCTAGTTTCTCTCATAACCTTTATTACTATCCTGCTTTGTGAGACATACCATACTTTTCACATCAATTACTAAAGTAAATGCTCACCTTGTGCATGCTAGTAGAATAAGTCATATTTACTTGCTGTTTACAAGAATAGAGCTACATTACAATTATTTTATTTTTTAATATTATACCCTGAAGTTTGGTGAGACAAAAATATCACAGAATTTTCAGGCCCAAAAGTTTTTTTTTTTTGTTTGGGAAGATGGATCCCAATGAAATTAAAAATGAATTTTCTAATATTCATCAAAAATTAGAATATCTTGCTAGAGCCTTAACAGAGGTACAAACTGAAAATAAAGCTCTCAAAACCCTAATAAAAGATTGTATGTCAGGGAAAGAAGCAGGAATTGCTGAACCTCACATACAATACCCTCAACCCTTTTCTGGCAAGCGTAGCGAATTCAGGGATTTTAAAAGTGCATGCAAACTTCTTTTCTCACTTAGACCTAAAACATACCATAGTGAAAGGATAAAGGTCTGTACCACTATTTCCTTCCTCCAGGGGGAGCCACGCTCCTGGGCCAATAGATTCTTCGAAAGTGAACATCCAATATTGGATTCACTTGAAGTATTTTTTCTAGCAATGACTGCCTTGTATGAGGATTCCCACACTCAAATAACCGCTGAAAATAAATTAAGATCTATGAGACAGGGGAAAAGAAACATTGAGGATTATATCACGGAATTCCAAATGTGGATAGATGACTCCCAATGGAACGAAATCAGCTTGAAGAACCAATTCAGATTGGGACTCTCTGAATCCCTTAAAGATGAATTGTCACGATTAGAGATGCCTGACACACTGAATGGATTGATGAAATTAAGCACCACTTTGGATCGAAGGTTACGTGAAAGAAAGGCTGAAAGAGCTTCCTATGAAGTTGTGCCCAGACGTTCCTATCCCTGTTCTACAACCATGGAAAAAGCTGTTTCAAACCAGATTCCTATGGAAATTGGAGCTATAAGGGGTCCCCTAACTCCAGAAGAAAAGGCCAGACGCAGATTAGAAAATCTCTGTCTTTATTGTGGACAAAAAGACCACTCCGTTACAAATTGTCCATCTCTGCTGAGACAGAAAAAGGGTAAGGGTCGTTTCAATCACAATATTTTGCATATTACTCAAAATCCACATCTCACTCTCACCCTTTCTTTACAGTGGGATCAGAAAAACGTGCGTTCTAATGCTTTGATTGATTCTGGGGCGTCAGGAAATTATATTGACATATCCTATGTTAAGCTTAATAAAATTCCAATTGTTGGCAAATCACATCCTGTTTCGGTTAAACTTATTGATGGTTCTATCATACAACAGGGCCCCATTACCCACCAGACAATCCCTTTACTCATAACAACTGACCAGGGACATTCTGAATATATTACTTTTGACCTCATACCTATCTACATGCATACTATCATCTTAGGTTTTAGCTGGTTACAAATACATAACCCACATATTGACTGGTCATCACCACAAGTAATCTTTGACTCTGACTATTGTATAAAGACTTGTTTTCCCTATCAGGTAATCTCTACTATAGAACATAATCTACCTCAAGTTTATCAGGACCTGGCAGAGGTGTTTGACCTCAAGGAGGCAGAAAACCTCCCACCACATAGGGAGTTTGACTGTCCCATTGATTTAATACCGGGATCTCAAATACCACATGGAAAGATTTACCCTCTTTCACAAGATGAATTGGTATATCTACGATCATATTTAGATGAAAACCTGCGTAAAGGGTTCATCTCACACTCAACATCTCCTGCTGCTGCAGGAATGTTTTTAGTACGCAATAAAGATGGAACAATAAGACCGATTATTGACTACAGGGCCTTGAACGAAATAACAATCAAAAACAGGTATCCTCTACCTCTCATACCCGAATTACTCGAAAGATTAAATGAGGCCACGATATACTCAAAATTAGATCTAAAGGGCGCTTACAATCTTATTCGTATAAAGGAAGGACACAAATGGAAAACTGCGTTCAGAACCCGCTATGGTCTTTTCCAGTGTAACGTAATGCCCTTTGGATTAAGCAACGCTCCCGCAACCTTCCAACATTTTATCAACGAGATTTTTCATGATCTAATGGATATCTGTGTCATCATATATCTAGATGATATTCTGATATATTCTAAATCTTCCATAGAACATGAAAAACATGTTAGGTGGGTCCTTACTCGTCTCAAAGAGCATAAGTTATATGCAAAACTGGAAAAATGTGTTTTCCATGTCTCTAAAATAAAGTTTTTGGGTTATATAATAACCCCAAACAAAATAGAAATGGATCCTGAAAAAGTAGCCGCCATTAAAGAATGGCCTATACCCACTACTGTAAAAGCATTACAGCGATGTATTGGTTTCGCAAATTACTACCGTAAATTTATTAAAAACTTCTCCTCA
This sequence comes from Bombina bombina, assembly GCF_027579735.1. Taxonomy (NCBI): domain Eukaryota; kingdom Metazoa; phylum Chordata; class Amphibia; order Anura; family Bombinatoridae; genus Bombina; species Bombina bombina. Next base: position 693,472,723 of record NC_069501.1, read on the forward strand.
GTGATAAGACCACTAACACAATTAACAAGTATAAATCAGCGATTTAAGTGGTCTGAACAAGCTCAGGATACTTTTGATAGACTTAAGGAATTGTTCACAACAGCTCCAATACTAACACTGCCTAACTTTGATCAACAATTCCAATTGGAAGTTGATGCATCTAACACAGGCATTGGAGCTATTCTTTCCCAACAGAATAAGGATAGTGGTGAAGTTCACCCCATTGCGTTTTATTCAAGAACATTGACTTGTGCTGAATCTAACTATAGTGTGGGTGATAAAGAACTCCTTGCAATTAAGTGTTCACTAGAACAATGGAGACACCTACTAGAAGGATCAGTAATTCCATTTCTCATTTATACTGATCATAAAAATCTAGAATACTTAAAGAAGAATAAGACTTTAACAGCTAGACAAGCAAGGTGGTCAATTTTTCTACATCGCTTTAACTTTTTAATAACCTATAAACCTGGGAGTCAAAACACTAAAGCAGATGCACTTTCTCGTATTCATGAGCTACTTCCTCATGAACAACCTAACTTCACTATCCCTCCAGAAAAGATAATAGGTACCCTGACACCCTTAGAAGAAGAGATTTACACTGCTCTAAAACATGATTCAATACCACTACAGTATTGTTCTAAAGATCCTACTACAGGTCTCTTCTATCATGAGGAAAAATTGTATATACCTGAGAAAATAAGGTCATCCATTCTCACACACACTCATGATGACACCATATCTGGTCACCCTGGTATACAGAAAACCATTGAACTTACCCGTCGTAAGTTTTGGTGGCCAGGGATGAATAAATACATTTACGATTACGTCTCTAGGTGTGAGAATTGCGCCAGAAATAAAGTTGAACATAAAAAACCCATAGGGTTACTTAGACCTCTGCCCATTCCAGATAAACCATGGAGTACTATTGCCATGGATTTTATAGTAGAGTTACCTGCATCACAACAATATAACACCATCATTGTAGTAGTCAACCATTTAACAAGACTGGCACATTTTATCCCACTCAAGGGATTACCAACTGCCATGACTACAGCCAAAGTATTTCTTGACCAGATTGTAAGACTGCACGGTTTACCCTCTAATATAATTACTGATAGGGGTACCCAATTCACCTCTTCCTTCTGGAGATCTTTGTGTAAGCTGTTGAAAATTGATCATCGCTACACCACTGCTTTCCATCCACAGACAAATGGGTTGACAGAAAGACTGAACCAGACCATTGAACACTTTTTACGTTGTTATATTTCACATTTACAAGATAACTGGCTAATTTTCCTTCCTATGGCAGAATTTACTCATAACAATTCAATGTGTTCCTCAACCAAAACATCCCCCTTTTTTGCAACTTATGGGTACCATCCTAACACTATAACCTTGTCCCACAAAACAGTGAATTCCCCTACAGCTTTAGATTTTTCTTCCAATCTTCAAGATAGATTGAAAGTATTGAAAACACATCTAGCTGAGGCCAAGGAATACCAGAAGAAATATTATGATCGGAAACATTCGATTGGACCTGAATATAAAATAGGTGATTTAGTGCTACTTTCCACCAAGAATCTTAAACTTCAGGTCCCCTGCAAGAAATTGGCTAACCAGTTCCTGGGACCTTACCCTGTGGAGCAGATAATAAATCCCAATGTGGTCAAGCTTACATTACCCAAGGATTACAGGTTTCATCCCACCTTCAATATTTCATTATTAAAACCCTTTCACTCAATGACATGCACGGCCATTGATCCTCCACCTCCTATCTCAGTAGATCGTCAAGATGAATTTGAGGTTGAATCAATACTGAATTCTAGGATTCGACAAAACAGATTAGAGTATCTCATCAGATGGAAGGGTTATGGTCCCGAGGATGATTCCTGGCATCTTCATTCCGAAGTCCATGCCCCTCGTTTGGTGAGGTCTTTTCATCACCGTTACCCTCTCAAACCTGGTCTGGAATCCCCGGGGGTGATTCCCTGAGAAGGGGGGGATGTGATATCCCTTTAAGACTTTCTGACTATCAGCACTTCCTCCTATTTAAGGAAGTGCTATTCCATTACTCAGGGCCTGAAAATTAAAGTGGATTCTCTCATCCTGTGTTACTGCTTGATCTCTCATATTGTTCGGAGACTGTTTGTGTCTCATATTTGCTGCACTTCTTCCCTGCTACTACTGGACTGCTACACCTAATCATATCCCTACGCTACCGGATCTCAATTCACACGCGGCTGAAGCCGCACTCACACAAGCTGCTACCGGAATGCCGCTCTCTACTGATTCTCCGGTTTAGCACTTACTCTGCTGTTATTACCGCTCTCCACGCTACACCATCTCTCCAGGGGAAATCTGGATCTGTCACCACGCTGGTTTGGGTATCGTACTGTATACATAACATAAGGTTTCCTAATATAACGCTAAGTGTCATTACTTACCTGAGGTGTATTATACTGAATTAACCTCCTCCTTGCTGGTCAATATTGCGTGTGTGTTGGAACTTTGTATATATATTTTAGAGTGTTTGTGTGAGTGCGTGAAGCTTAAGGAAAGCTATATGAACATTTCATTATCCGGATTTAAACTTTGTCTCCATACTTCTTATCCTGAATATAAAGGATTTTTCTCATTTTTTCTTTGTCAATCATATTAAGCAATTATATCTTATATTTTGAGGCTAAGCTAGTTTCTCTCATAACCTTTATTTATATCCTGCTTTGTGAGACATACCATACTTTTCACATCAATTACTAAAGTAAATGCTCACCTTGTGCATGCTAGTAGAATAAGTCATATTTACTTGCTGTTTACAAGAATAGAGCTACATTACAATTATTTTATTTTTTAATATTATACCCTGAAGTTTGGTGAGACAAAAATATCACAGATGAAGACTTCTGCCGCTTCCTTGAGGATGGATTTTCCGGTCTTCAGAACTGTAAGTCGATCTTCAGGGGGTTAGTGTTAAGTTTTTTTAAGGGTGTATTGGGTGGATTTTATTTTTAGGTTAGGGTTTGGGCTGCAATAGAGCTAACTGCCCTTTTAAGGGCAATGCCCATCCAAATGCCCTTTTCATGGAAATGGGGAGCTTAGTTTTTAGATAGGATTTTATTTGGGGGGTTGGTTGTGTGGGTGGTGGGTTTTACTGTTGGGAGGGTTGTTTTTTTTTTTACAGGTCAAAGAGCTGATTTCTTTGGGGCAATGCCCCATAAAGGCCCTTTCAAGGGTTATTGATAGTTTAGTTTAGGCTAGGTTTTTTTATTTTGGGGGGGCTTTTTTATGTTGATAGGGCTATCAGATTAGGTGTAAGTAGTTTAAATATCTTGTAATTTGTTTATTATTTTCTGTAATTTAGTGTTTGTTTGTTTGTTTTTTGTACTTTAGCTAATTTAATTTAATTTATTTAATTGTTTTTAATTTAGTTAATTTATTTAATTGTAGGGTTTGGTTAGGTGTTATTGTAACTTAGGTTAGGTTTTATTTTACAGGTATTTGTGTATTTATTTTAGCTAGGTAGTTATTAAATAGTTAATAACTATTTAATAACTATTCTACCTAGTTAAAATAAATACAAACTTGCCTGTAAAATAAAAATAACCCTTAGCTAGCTACAATGTAACTATTAGTTATATTGCAGCTAGCTTAGGGTTTATTTTATAGGTAAGTATTTAGTTTTAATTAGGAATAATTTAGGTAATAATATTCATTTTTATTTAGATTTATTTAAATTATATTTAAGTTAGGGGGTGTTAGGGTTAGGGTTA